>NW_006991063.1:0-669 GCF_000164805.1 Carlito syrichta | reverse complement strand
AAGTCAGCTTGCTAGCCAGCTTGCTAGCTAGCTAACTCACCTAGTTAAAATTAGCTGGCTAGCCAGCTGGCTATCTATATAGCAAGCTAGTTAATTTCAGTTGACTAGCAAGCAGGTTAGCTTTTTAAGTCAGCTAGCTAAGTCAGCTGGCTAGCCAGCTGGCTAGCTAGGTAGCAAGGTAGTTAAGTAAGTTGGCTAGCCAGTTGGCTATCTAATTAAGTCAGCTAGTTAAGTCAGCTGAATACCCAGCTAGCTAGATAGGTAGAGAGCTAGTTAAGTCAGCTGGCTAGCCTGTCAAGTCAGATAGTTAATTCAGCTGTCCAGCCACCTGGCTAGCTAATTAAGTCAGCTAGTTAAGTCAGCTGGCCAGCCAGTTGGCTAGCTCAGTAGCTAGCTAGTTAAGTCAGCTAGTTAAATCAGCTGGGTAGCTACATAGATGGCTAAGTCAGCTAGTTAAGTCAGCTGGCTAGGTAGTTATGTCAGTTAGTTCAGTCAGCTGGCTAGCCAGCTGCCTAGCAGGTAGCTAGCTAGTTAAGTCCTCTGGTTAAGACAGATGTCTAGCCAGCTACCTAGCTAGGTAAAAAGTTAGTTATGTCAGAGGGTTAGCCAGCTGGCTTGCTAGTTATTTCAGCTAGTAAAGTCAGCTGGCTTGCCTTCTGGCTAGCTAGG
>NW_006991062.1:0-471 GCF_000164805.1 Carlito syrichta | reverse complement strand
TTCATTGTCAATGATTTATTATGTTATTCATGTACATATATATATATATATACACATATATATATATATATATATATATATATATGAAATCCCTTTGTTTCTGTCTTATATTTGAGACAGGGTTTCACTTTGTTGCACAAGCTGGAGTGCAATGGCATAATTATGGCTCAATGCAGCCTCAAATTTCTGGACCCAAGTGCTCCTCCTGCCTCTGTCTCTCGATTAGTTAATACTATAGACACCCACCCCACCTTGACTGGCTAATTTTTCTATGTTTTGTAGAGATGGGGGTACAGCCTGGTCTTGAACTGCTTGCTTCCAGAAATCCACCTATTTTCATTTCCCAAAGTGCTGGCTCACAGGTGTGAGCCACAGCATCCAGCTCTATTTATTTCCATTTTCTCTCCTTCATCTGTTTAGTCTTGTTGTTTCTGTCAGCTTTGGAATCCTGAGAAATCTGAAATCTCTGCC
>NW_006991061.1:0-965 GCF_000164805.1 Carlito syrichta | reverse complement strand
TCCAGCTAGTTAGCTAATTTAAAAGCTAGTAAGTCAGATGCTAGCCATCGGGCTAGATAGTTATTTCAGCTAGTAAATCAGTTGGCTAGCTAGAAAGCTAGCTATATTCGTCAGCTAGTTATGGCAGCTAGGTAGCTAGTTCAGTCACTAGTTCAGTCAGCTGAGACTGCAGATGGCTAGCTACATAGCTTGCTAGTTAAGTCAGCTGGCTAGCCAGCTTGCTAGCTAGTTAACTCACCTCGTTAAGTCAGTTGGCTAGACAGCTTGATAGCTAGTTAAAAGGGGAGTTAATTCAGATGGATAGATAGCTGTCTGGCTAGTTATCATCTATTAAAGACAACTGGCTAGCTAGGTAGCCAACCAGTTAAGTCAGCAAGTTAAGTTGTCTTGTTTGCTAGATAGCTAGCTAGGAGGCTAGCCAGGAAGCTAGCTTGTTATTTCAGCTGGCAAAGTCAGCTGGTTTGCCAGATAGCTAGCTAGTTAAGTCAGCTAATTACGTCAGCTTGCTAGATAGTTAAGTCAGCTAGTTAACTCAGCTTCCTAGCCAGCTGGTTAGCTAGCAAGCTAGGTAGTTAAGTCAGCTGACAAGCCAGCGGGATACGTAGGTATCTAGCTAGTTAAGTCAGCTGGCTAGCCACCTGTCTAGCTAGTGATGTCAGCCAGTTAAGTCAGCTGGCTAGCCAGCTGGCTAACTAGTTAAGTCAGCTAGTTGAATGAGCTGGCTAGCCAGCTGGCTAGCAGGTTAAGTCAGCTAGTTAGTTTAAGTGGCTAGCCAACTGGTTAGCCGTAGATAGCTAGTTAAGTCAATGAGTTAAGTTAGCTGGCAAGTAGGCTGGATAGCTAGGTGGATAGCTAGTTAAGACACCTGGCTAACTGAATGGCTATCTAGTTAATTCAGCTAGTTATGTCAGCTGGTAAGCCACCTGGGTAGGTTGGTGGCTGGCAAGTTAAGATGGCTGGATGAA
>NW_006991060.1:0-650 GCF_000164805.1 Carlito syrichta | reverse complement strand
GCTGAAAGATGCCAAGCTTGGGTGACCCTCAAATGTGGGGAGAGCGAGGAGGAAAGACTGAAGGCAGAAGGTCTGCAGAATAATGGATTTCTTTCTTTCTTTCTTTTTTCTTTTTTCTCTCTCTCTTCTTTCTTTCTTTCTTTTTTCTTTTCTCTCTCTCTCTTCTTTCTTTCTTTCTTTCTTTCTTTCTTTCTTTCTTTCTTTCTTTCTTTCTTTCTTTCTTTCCTTTCCTCAGTAATTTCCCCAGGCTGCTCTCAAACTACCCAAATCAGGCCATCCTCTCGGCACAGACATCCTAAACTCCTGCAATCACAATCTTTCCATTAGGTCGACGTCCTGGTCTTTAGGCCTGGTCTTAAACTCTGGCCCAGAGTCAATCCTCCCACTAAGGCTTGCCCTCATACAAGGTTTTCTGGGTTTTGCTTGGCATTGAGGTGGGGGCTTGCTATGGTGTCCAGCCGTGTCTTGAGCTCCCAGGCTCCTGCTATCTTCCCCTCTTGGATGCACTGACTGCCCGGGAGATAGGCGTGAGTTGCCCGGCCGTCACTGCCCCCCCAAAAGTTTGAGGGTACACCTTCCCTTTCCTTGAGCTGGCCCCTGGGAGGAGTCATCAGGTTCACCCTGGGAAACGAGGCGGGCAGAGGAGTGGG
>NW_006991059.1:0-742 GCF_000164805.1 Carlito syrichta | reverse complement strand
GGGTTTCACTCTGTCACCCAGACTGAGTGCAGTGGACGCTCCCAGCCACCCCAGCCTCCACATGCTGGACTCTGGGCTCCGGTGATCATTCTTCCTCAGCCTTCCAAGTAGCTGGAACTACAGGCACACGCTACCAAGCCCGGCTAATTTTTCTTTGATTTATTGTAGAGATGAGGTTTCGCCTGCCCAGGTGGGTCTCGAACCCGCGGAATCAGGCAATTCACTCACTTCAGCTTCCCAAAGGCGGGGGATTACAGTCTGAGAAATGGAGCCCGGCTCTAATTTATAGTTTTAAAAGAGTATTTCCATTGAATCCCCCAGTATTTTCTCTACCTAAGACATAATGCTGTACTCTGCAACAAAGTATCCGATTAATTTGATACTTTTAACCACCAACCATTTAAAAAGGAGAGTTCTGGACCCAATATATATAAGCCAAATAACATGGAGGTTTACAAATTAGTAAGTATTTGGGCTCTGCATTAGTATAAAAATTTAGATAATTGAAAATTCTGGAAAATTGACTATGATCCTAGCAAAAGCAATGTTCAAATCCTGTAGGAAAAACAACTCAAAAACTGTTACACAATACTAAAAACTTCCAAAAGTTACTAAACAAAAGAAAGTGATAAAATATCATTTGATTGTGCTATAGCTAAGCTCCAACAGGACTCCGTGACCATAATAATTAACGACCACCTCATGGGCAACCCTCTCAGGTGCCCTCCCAGTTTGGGAGGTT
>NW_006991058.1:0-714 GCF_000164805.1 Carlito syrichta | reverse complement strand
ACCCATCACAACAGGGCATCTAGGGTTGTGATGCAGGTCATCCCAGCCACTCCAGAGGCTGAGATGGGAGGATTGCTGGAGATTGCTGGAGCTCGCGATTATGAGGCTGTTGGTGAACTACGACTGTGTTCCCAGTCCCCAGAACAAGACCCTGTCTCCGAAAAAATCAGAATCGTACAACGATTCTCAACTGCGTGTGGTGTGTTCACAGGGCAACTGGATTTAGAGCCAGGAAAAATGGGATTGGGGGAAGAAATGTCCCCGGGTGAGGAATGTGTCCCTAGACTTTCTTGGGTGAAGGTCCTCACTGTCGAGTCGGAGGGTCGGCCTGCCTAGGGCACATTTCTCACCTCAGAGAAGAGTGCCAGCATGAACCTGGTCAGCAAGCCTCGGGAACTCCTGCACCAAACAGGGGCAGCCATTTCGGGGGTTGAGGTTGGAAGGAGCTGAGCTTGGGGGCCGCTTACATGTGGGGGTGTGGGGGGTAGGACAGAGGGCAGATGGTTTGTAGGAGAGTGAATTTTTCTTTTTCTTTCTTTCTTTTTCCTTTCTGTCTTTCTTTCTTTCTCTCTCTCTCTCTCTCTCTCTTTCTTTCTTTCTTTCTTCATTTTCTTCTCACACTAGCTTGCCTAGGCTGCTCTCAAACTGCCCATCTTGGGCCATCCTCTCGGCCTTGGGCTCCCCAACTGCTCTGATCTCAGGATTTCCACTTGG
>NW_006991057.1:0-807 GCF_000164805.1 Carlito syrichta | reverse complement strand
TTTTGGCTTTAAGAATAAGACCCATGGACTGAAATAGACAGTGTCTTGGCTATTTATTGCTTCTAGACCACTAGATGGTGTTAATTTGAAGGGATAATGTTCATTGAGAAATTTTCTTTATCTTGCCCATTACGAATGTTATAAAACCTTTTTGTTAACTAACAATAAATGTCATTTGTCCTGCAGGCGTTCGTCCTGCAAGCAGATGTCCAAGTATATTATTTTCATTGTAAGTTCTTTCTTTCACCTACTCCATCTCTCCTTCAGAAAACGTCACATCCGGCAGGAGCAGGACTCCGGCACTTTATTCTTCAGTAGTTTGCTCTCCTCTGTGAAGAAATGTCCTCACTTTCAGAAGAGCATCTACTGGTGTTTAGTCTCACAACTTGAGAGTCACTCTTCTCCTGAACACCTGCCCTAATCGGATTCCATTCTGTTACTCTCAGTGTATCCTGTGTGTCTCATTGAGATATTTTTCACATTTTGAAATCATATACATACATATTTACTATCAAAACATAACTATGTGCATATTTGCATTCATATGCACACAATTAGAAAATGTGATCAGTGTCTGTTTCTTTGTACAGACAGTTTTTCCCACTAGATTATGAATTTCTTCAGTATGGGGACCAGGTTTGTTTTGTTCAATTGTGTTCTTTCATGGTCTACAACAGCACACATAGTTGGTGCTCAATAGATGCTAGTTGAATGGGTAAGTGAATGGATGGATCGAGAAGGGAGATCATTAGTGGCAGATACTTTTGCACAGACAGTTCCCCAACTCTTGCAACCTCTAATGGTTAG
>NW_006991056.1:0-765 GCF_000164805.1 Carlito syrichta | reverse complement strand
TCCGAAAGTTCAATTCTGTACATAATTGGAGACCCAAGAAGAATGCATAGAAAGAATTAGACAGAAGAAATATATGAAATAAAATGATGGTTCATAGTTTTCCAAAACAGTAAACGCATCAATGATTCAAAAAGGGCTACAAACACATTTAGTAAAATAATAAAAAGTAAACGCATAAATGATTCAAAAAGGGCTACAAACACACTAGTAAAATAAATAAAAAGAAAAACACAAGCTGGGCTCGGTGACTCAGCCTGTAATCCCATGCTTTGGGAGGCTGAAGTGAGTGGATTGCCTGAGCGCACGGGTTCGAGACCCACCTGGGCAAGTTGGCGAGACCTCATCTCTACAATAAATCAACAAATTCAGTGGGCGTGGTAGAGGCTGTGGTGACCGGGAGCGGCCACCGCACTCCAGTCTGGGTGACAGAATGAGACTGCAACTAAGAAAGAAAGAAAGAAAAAGAAAGAAAGAAAGAAAGAAAGAAAGAAAGAAAGAAAGAAAGAAAGAAAGAAAGAAAGAAAGAAAGAAAGAAAGAAAGAAAGAAAGACATGTTGACATAACATAAAACTACAAGAAAGCAAAGAAATTAGAAAACCTTAAAAGCAGGCAAGAATAAGAAAAAAACATACTTATGAACAAAACTATTACAATAAAAGCTATAATAAAACTGGAATCCTATTTTTTAGCAAAAACAAAGTAAGTCAGAGGAAAATTGAATTATATATTTTAGAGACTAAAAGAAAATTAGTGCTAAGATAGAAT
>NW_006991055.1:0-732 GCF_000164805.1 Carlito syrichta | reverse complement strand
ACTTAGTGATTTCTGGTTTGGAAAGTTATATTAATAATTCTATTTCTACTTTGAAATAGGTCTCTTTGGATTGTCTGCTGCTTTTTGTGTGAGTATCAGCTTGTGTCTTTCAAGGAATTGGTCTATTTATCTAAAATATAAAATTTGTGAGTATAGAGTTGTTCTTTTGCTCATGTTTACTAGATTGTTTTAGTTTTGTGTCTTCTGAATACATGTCCTTTAGGAAATATTTTGGAAATATTTTCCCTCTATGTCTTGTTTACTCACTTTATAGCAATGTCATTGAAGAACAGAATTTTCAAATTTTAATGAACCATAATTTATCTACTGTTTTGTCTTATGTATTGTGGTTTTTGCTGTTTTATGTAAGAAGTATTTTTTTAAACTTAAGACACAAAGATTTCTCTTATATTTTGTTCCAAAATTTTAATAATTTTAGGTTTTACATTTAGATCTAGAATATATTTTGGATTATTTTACTATATGATGTAAGGAATTAATTGAATTTCTTTTAATATGTTAATATTCAATTTTTTTATTTATTGCATATATATCTTGTGATATTTTAATGTATCTTTAAAAACCTGACTTCTACTTTTGAACTTTTTAAAAAGAAGATACAGAGTTACATTTAGAAAGGCAAGTAATTTATTTGCAAATAATCTTCTTATTTTGGAAGCTGTTTTTACTTTCAGTAGAATGACTCCACAGCAGGATTTGCTGTAAATCTAG
>NW_006991054.1:0-898 GCF_000164805.1 Carlito syrichta | reverse complement strand
GAATTATTTGACATACATAAGAACTACCAATTCATATACTGCATAAATATATACTGATACTATGAATTACACATTCCCTTTTTCCATTGAGTAAAATTATTTGAGAGCCTATGTTCAAAAGAAAACTTTTATAGAAATGTTCATACCATTTACTTGTGGTAGCCTCAAATTGTAATCAACTCAAATGTCTGCCAATTGTAAAAATAATAGCCAAAAACTGTGGTATATTATGTGATAAAAATAGATACCTCACCAATAAAAATGAATGAACTAATGACACATGAAGCAACATTGATGTATCATGGAAAATTCTACATTTGTATTGCTGTTGTGTTTATACAAGCATAAATAATGGTCAAAACTCATTAGCTGTATACCTATGACCTTTGTATATTGATATATATATACCTAAAAAAGAATTCCAGCTATAGACTTTTTAAAGGACATAAACATTAAGTACTAGTCAAACAGCTAAAACAATTTTAACCAAAACTAAAATATAATGCATATAAAACATGAATATATTGTTAGCTAGACTTCACCCTTAATAGTGGAATACTTTAATTAAATTGCATTTAAACTGAATTTTTGTAAAGTGAGTTTTAAATTAAGTAATATTTCAAATATTAAAGGAAATTGCTATTTTAATAAATAGGATTATTTACTAAGAACTGAACTCTCTAAGTACAGGTATAAAATATTGGCTTAAGGCAAGGCATACATGTGTTATTAGTAAAGCACAGATGATAAGTAATTTTGTGATCAATTTGTTTTTTTGTTTTCATATCCCAGCTATACCGATAATTCTGGAACCTTAGGTTGGAGGAAATAGATAATGGGATTCTTCCTCAATTTTAGCTGTGTTGTATGAGATGGCCATTTGTACACAAACTGAAAG
>NW_006991053.1:0-610 GCF_000164805.1 Carlito syrichta | reverse complement strand
GTTCTTAGAAATATAAACTGCAGGATAAGAGAAAAGTAGCAACGACCCCTGGACAAGAAAGGCGATTATGAAGTTTGCAGGTCATAGGAGCCCCAGAGAAAAACCCCTGATAAATGGAGAAATGTGCACTTAGAAACTTTCTTGAGACATTTCAAGGACTTTAATTAGGGACTTTGAACTAAAACTATCATTTTTGGCTTTAAGAATAAGACCCATTGACTGAAATTAGACAGTGTTCTTGGCTTATTTATTGCTTCTAAGACCACTAGATGGTGTTAATTTGAAGGGATAATGTTCATTGAGAAATTTTCTTTATCTTGCCCTTTACGAATGGTATAAAACCTTTCTGTTAACTAACAATAAATGTCATTTGTCCTGCAGGCGTTGGTCCTGCAAGCAGATGTCCAAGTATATTATTTTCATTGTAAGTTCTTTCTTTCACCTACTCCATCTCTCCTTCAGAAAACATCACATCCGGCAGGAGTAGGACTCTGGCACTTTATTCTTCAGTCGTTTGCTCTCCTCTGTGAAGAAATGTCCTCACTTTCAGAAGAGCATCTACTGGTGTTTAGTCTCACAACTTGAGAGTCGCTCTTCTCCTGAACACCTG
>NW_006991052.1:0-777 GCF_000164805.1 Carlito syrichta | reverse complement strand
CCCAGTTTTAGATTTATTTTTTCATTTTTATTTTTTTTGAGTTGGAGTCTCACTCCTGTTGCCCAGACTGGAGTGCAGTGCATGCTTCCGGCCGCAGCCTCAACTGCTGGGCTCTGGCGATCATCTGCCTCAGCCTTCCAAGTAGCCAGAACTACAGGTACGCACTACCACACCTGGCTAATTTTTGATTTATTGTAGAGATGAAGTCTCACCAAGTTGTACAGGCTGTTCTCGAACCCGCGGGTTCAGGCAATCCACTCACCTCAGCGTCCCAAGGCACAAGATTACAGGCTTAGTCACTGAGCCCAGCTCTCCTTTAGATTTAATTTGCTCTTTTTTTCTAGTTTCCTTATGTGGAAGCTTATATTATTGTTTTATCTCTCTTTTTTCTAATACATATATTCAATGCTATAAATGTCCCTCTAAGCACTACTTTTGTTGCATGTCACACATTTCAATAAATTGCATTTTCCTTTAAATTAAGTTCAAAATATATTTTTAATTTCTCTTGATATCTCCTCATGACCCATGTGTTGCTTAGAAATGTGTTGTTTAACCTCCAAATATTTAAGAATTTTTCCAGTTTCTTCCGAATTTTGATCTGGAATAATTCCATTATGGTCTGAAAGCAGACATTGTATGATCTTATTTTTTAGATGTGTTAAGTTGAGCTTTATTTTCCATAAACAGTCTTTGCTGAATACTTTATGTGAGGTTGAGTGTGTGATCTGCTGTTGTCAGGTGGAGAACTATAGTTATCACTTCCATTTTTAAACA
>NW_006991051.1:0-885 GCF_000164805.1 Carlito syrichta | reverse complement strand
CAACTGCCCATTCTCCCCTGCTGGCGGGGACAGGACACACGCACTGGTGGGTCAGCCCGTCTGCCACGCCCTGGATACGAGCTCTAGAACCAGTGCCGACACCCCGATCTGAACTACCCATGATTCCGGATAACCCTACCTCTGTGTAATGTACCCTTGGCTTTGTCAGCAGCAACTCTGTGTCCAAGCTCTGGGCTGCCCTGAGACCTGCCTGGAGGCATGTGGACGTCGGTGGCATGTGTAGCCCAGCCAGCCCCCACCAGGCCTGTGCTTTTCCCCTTGTTTTGGGAATCGGGCCTCTTGAGCCCAGGTGTGGCAGCTGACGGGCCTGGCTGACACCGTCTCATCCCTTCCCTCGAGGCGAGTGCTCCCCGGCCCAGATGGGTGTCATTGAGACCCTGTGCCCAGAGTCCCTGGTCAGCTGCCTGCTCCAGTTCAAGCACGCTGTCCTTGACTTCCCTACACGTGATGTCTTCACTACGGTGTGGGGTTTGACACTGTTCTGGGTAAATTTGCAAGGATCTGGAGTTAGAACGGACTCTCAGAGTTCCTGCCTTGTGTTCTCAGGTCCTCTGTGGTTGGCTCACAACGGCCATTATCCCAAGGGGCAGAGGCTGTCAGCAACCCAGCCCCAGGATAGATGCCAGGACCCTGGCTTTCAGGGCTCCCCATGGCCTCCAGGCAGGGTTGGCCTTCCTGAACTGAGCAGCAGGAAGGATGCAGAGTTCGGAGTTGACCTCGGGTCGGAGCCTCCTTTGCTGTTCAGCCGTTCGGCCTGTGGGTATAGAGGCTGCTCCCCTGTGAGCTTCTGTGATGTGGGGACAATGGGTCCTTGTCCTGCCTGGATGGGGTGAGCGAGAGGTGGACGGGAGTGTCCCCACAAAC
>NW_006991050.1:0-728 GCF_000164805.1 Carlito syrichta | reverse complement strand
TCAGTACAGGACATTACACAGCCCCTGGCTGAGAATGAATAAGGAATCTGTGATACAGTAGTACACAATTCTAAAAATTCTCAGGGTGTCTTGCTGTGGTATAAACAAGAATCAAGGCTTCGAACTCATCTAATGTTCAGAGATACTTGACTTGTGGGTATTATGAATCAGTCATTTCAGGACCCCAGCAACATTCTGGTCCTCTTGAGACTTGTAATCGGGTATCTGGTAGTACAAGTCCCTTAGGTTCCTTGGGACAATTAAGGCCAGTTTCCCGGAAAAAAAGTATCATCTTCTCGTATTTGGATATAACTTTGGTCTTAACATGAACTTGGTAATCCTTAAATTTCCGTTTGTACTTTATTGGAAAGGGGCCGAGGGTTTTGCAGTTGCAAAAATACTTAGTACGATTTATAAAAATGTAACGAGGATCCATGGATTCCAATCCCTGGGAAACATCTGGGCATCTGGATTTTTGTACACAGATTTTGGGAATCCACATGGACAGGGAAATTCAAGGCATCTTGCTGAGAACGGAAAGGGAATCTGGATCTTGGAGTTCTCAATCCACTAAATCTACAAAGTCTCGTGATAAGGTTTAATCAGTAAACTGGGCTTCTATGTCGCCACATTTTTGTGTGTCTTTTGAAAAGATACCAGGAATCTTGGGTTCCAATTCCTCAAGAACTTAATGGGAGTCTTACTCTTGATATCCAAGCAACTGGAAT
>NW_006991049.1:0-696 GCF_000164805.1 Carlito syrichta | reverse complement strand
TCATTCACTCTTTTTTAGCTATTCCACAATGCCTCACACCTATCCTAGGAAGGAATATCCTAACAAAGTTTCAGGCATCCATACGGTTCATCCTCTTATAATTTCACCCCTTTCATTTTACTCTGTCTCCCAGATGCCTCTCACTTTTCCTCTTTATCCTTCCTTTCCTCCCTTCTTCCCTCTGTAAATCCTATAGTTTGGGACATTGCCACACCTAGTGTTGTGCACCACCATACCCCCATCATGGTGAACCTACAAAACTCCTTGTCCTACCTTACCCAACCCCAGTACCCTTTAAGTCTATCTAACTTAAAGGGACTCAAACCCATCATCTCCAAATTGCTCCAGGCAAATATCGTTTTTTTTTCTGAGTTGGAATCTCACTCCCTCACCCAGGCTGGAGTGAAGTGGCATGCTCATGGCCACCCCAGTGTCAGCATGCTGGGCACTGGTGATTCCTCCACCTCAGTGTTCCAAGTAGCCAGAACTGCAGGTGCGTGCTACCATGCCCAGCTATTTATTTATTTATTTATTTATTTATTTATTTATTTATTTATTTATTTATTGTAGAGATGTAGTCTTGCCAAGCTGCCCTGGCTGGTCTTGAATCTGCAGTTTCAACTAATCCACTTGCCTCGGCCTCCCAAAGTCCTGGGATTACAGGCTGAGTCCAGTCCAAGCAACTATATTAAAACA
>NW_006991048.1:2380-7285 GCF_000164805.1 Carlito syrichta | reverse complement strand
CTAAGTTAGAGGCTGTGTAGTGCCCTGTATATGAGGACTCTCTTTCCCTAGATTCCTGTTTCGAAACACTGATTCTTGTTTCGCTCTCAGTAAGACGCCATGTAGATTTTTTTGAAAGAGGAATCGTGTAAAACAAATTTCTTTTTTTTTCTAAGCAAGAGGCCATGAGGTTTACGGTATATGAGGACTCATACTACACACATTCATGCCTCAAATCCCTGATTCATCTTTAGCCATCAGCAAGATACCCTGTAGATTTTCAGGACTGAGGAATCGTATAACGTAGATTCCTTATTTTTAGCAAATGCCATGCAGGTGTCTGTATATGAGTACTCCATTTCCCAGATACATGTGTCGAAAACCTGATGCTTGTTTAGACCTTAGGAAGATACCATGTAGTTTTTTGGGTTTTGAATACACATGTCACTCAGATTCCTTATTCTTTCTTAGGAAATGTCCGTGCAGTTGTCTGTATATGAGGATTTCATTTCCCTAGATTATGCTTCAAAAACTCAAATTCGTATTTAGACCTACCAAGACACCCTGAAGTTTTTTTTAGGATTGAGGACATGTGTAAACCAGATTCCTTATTCTTCCTTAGCAATGGACAGTGCAGTATCCTGCATATGAGGACTCCCATTATCCAGATTCCTGCTCCCAAAACCTGATTGGTGGTTATCTCTTAGCAAGACGCTCTGTAGGTTTTTGGGATGGAGGACTCGTGTAACCAAGATTACTTATAATTCCGTAGCAACAGGTCGTGTAGTGTTCTGTATATGAAGACTCCCATTACTGACATTTCTGCTTCATTCTCAGCAAGACGCCAAGACATTTCCTGGTGACCTATAATTCCAATTGCTTGGATATCAAGAGAAAGACTCCCATAAAGTTCTTGTGGAATTGGAACCCAAGATTCCTGGTTCCCTTTTCAAAAGACACACTAAAAATGTGACGACATAGAAGCCCAGATTTCTGATTAAACCTTATCAAGAGACCTTGTAGATTTAGGCGATTGAGAACTCCAAGAACTGGATTCACTTTCCGATCTCAGCAAGATGCCCTGATTTTCCCTGTCTATGTGAATTCCAAAACTCTGTATACAAAAATGCAGATGCCCAGATATTTCCTAGGGACGTGGAATCCATGATTCCTGGTTACATTTTAATAATTCGTACTAAATATTTGGCAACTGCAAAACCCTCGGCCCCTCTCCAAATAAAAGTACAATCGGAAATTTAAGGATTACCAAGTTCATCTTAAGACCAGAGCTACATTCAAATACGGGAAGAAGATATTTTTGTTCCGGGAATCTGGCCTTAGTTGTCCCGAGAATCCTAATGACCTTGTATACCAGATACCCGTTTACAACTCTCAAGAGAACCAGAATGTTGCTGGAGTCCTGAAACGACTGATTCATAATACCCATAAGGCAAATATCTCCGAAATATGAGACGAGCTCGAAGCCCTGATTCTTGTTTATCACGTAGCAAGTCACCCTGAGAATTTTTCGGATTGGGTCTTGTGTATCACAGATGCCTTATTCTTCCTCAGCGAGGGGCCGTGTAGTGTCCTGTATATGAGGATTCCCTTTCCCCAGAATTCTGTTTAGAAACCCTGATTCTTGTTAGCCCTTAGCAAGATGTCATGTAGATACAAAGAGGAACCGTATAAAACAGGTTTCTCATTTCTCCTTAGCAAGAGATCGTGTAGATTTTGTATAAGAGGATTGCTACTACCTATGTTGCACCTTCTAAACCCTTATTCTTGTTTAGCCCACAGCAGATGGCCTGTTGATTTTTAGGACTCAGGACTGCTATAACCCCGAATCCTTTTCTTCCTTGGCAATGGGCCGAGTATTTTCCTGTATATTAGTCTTTCATTACATAGATCCTGCTTCGAATCTCTGATTCTTTTTTAGTCCTTTCCAAGATGCCCTGTAGATTTTTGGGATTGAGGACTCGTGTAACCCAGATTCCTTATTCTTTCTTAGCAAAAGATCATGTAGTTGCCTGTATATAAGGACTCCATTTCCCCAGATTCATACTTAAAACACCCCGATTCGTGTTTAGCCGTTAGCAAGACGACCTGAAGATTTTTTGGGGATTCAGGACATGAGTAAAGGCAGATTCCTTATTCTTACTTACCAATAGCTGTGAAGTTTCCTGAATGTGAGGACTCCCATTATCCAGATCCCTACTTCAAAACCTGATTCGTGGTTACCTCTGAGAGACAGCCTCTAATTTTGGAATTGAGGACCGGTGTAAACAAGATTCCTTATACTTCCTTAGCAATATGACGTGCAGTTTCCTGTATATGACGAATCCCATTACCCAACTCCCACTTCACTCTGCAGGATGCCAAGGCAGTGTCTGGTGACAGAGAATACCAGTTGTTTGGATATCAAGAGAGAGATTCCCATAAAGTTCTTTGTGAACTGGAATCCAAGATTCCTGGTTCCCCTTCACAAGACCTCCCCAAAATGTGCAATCTTTAAATCCCAACATCCCAATTCCAACCTGCCCGCCCACAAGAATTTTCTGTAGTTTGAGGTCACCTGAATCAAGAGATTTTGTACCAAAATGCCTTTTGATTCTGGGGAACATGTTTATGTTCGTAGATGTTCCTAGAACACAAAAGGATTTGTAGGGCCAGATCCTTGATTACAACTAACACGAGGACCAGAAAGTTCCTGTGGATATGTAATGACAGATTTAGCGTATCCATGGAGCAAGTAGCTCTAAAAAATGTAGGAACCCAGAAGCCCAGATTGCTAATTAAACCTTATCAAGAAGCCCTGTAGATTCCAGTTTAATGAGAACTCCTACATTCGGATTTCCTTTTGGTTCTCAGAAAGATGCTCTGATTTTCCCTGTCGATGTGGATTTCAAACTCTGTATAGAAAAAGACAGATACCAGAAGTTTCCTAGGGACATGGAATCCATGATTCCTGGTTACATTTAAGAATATGTACTAAACATGTGGCAACTGCAAAACCCTTGTCCCCTCTCAAAATAAAAAGATAAAAGGAAGGGGAAGGATTACAGTGTTCACCTTAAGACCAGAGTTTCATCCAAATATGTCAAGAAGATTCTTTTTATCCTGGAATCTGGCCTTATTTTTTCCGAGGAACCTATCGAACTTGGAGTGCCCAATTCCTTATTCTTCCTTAGCAATAGACACTGCAGTTTCCTGTGTATGAGGACACCCATTATCCATATTCCTACTCCCCAAAACCTAATGGACTTGGAGTGACCGATACACGTTTACAACGTTCAAGAGGACGACAATGTTGCTAGAGTCCTGAAATGACCGATTCGTAATATCCGCTTGCTACATTGCTCCGCAAAATTTGGGGAGCTCGAAGACCTGTTTCTTGTTTGTTCCATAGCAGACACCCCGGGAATTTTTTGGATTGAGGACTCGTACAACACAGTTCTTTATTCTTCCTTAGTTAGAGGCCGTGTAGTGTCCTGTATATGAGGTCTCTCTTTCCCTAGATTCCTGTTTCAAAAACTTGATTCTTTTTTAGCCCTTAGTAAGACACCATGTAGAGTTTTTGATAGAAGAAACTGTGTAAAACAGATTGCATCTTTTTTCTTTGCAAGAGGTCATGTAGTTTCCTGTATATGAGGACTGCTATTACCCAGATTCATGCCTCAAATCCCTGACTCTTCTTTAGCTGTCAGCAAGATGCCCTGTAGATTTTCAGGACTGAGGAATCGTATAACCCAGATTCCTTATTTTTAGCAACAACCGTGCAGTCTCCTGTATATGAGAACTCCCTTTCCCAGATACATGCGTCAAAACCCTGATGCTTGTTTAGACCTTAGGAAGACGCCCTGTAATTTTTTTGGGATTGAGAACACATCTCACCCAGATTCCTTATTCTTTCTAAGGAAAAGTCCGTGCAGTTGCCTGTATATGAGGATTTCGTTTCCCTAGATTATGCTTCAAAATCCAAATTCGTGTTTAGCCCTTAGCAAGAAACACTGAAGTTTTTCTTGGGATTCAGGACAAGTGTAAACCAGATTCCTTATTCTTCCTTAGCAATAGACAGTGCAGTTTCCTGTATATAAGGACACCCATTATCCAGATTCCTACTCCCAATACCTGATTGGTGGTTATCTCTTAGCAAGATGCTCTGTAGGTTTTTGGGATGGAGGACTCATGAAACCAAGATTCTTTATTCTTCCACAGCAACAGGTCGTGTAGTGTTCTGTATATGAGGACTCCCATTACTGAAATGCCTGCTTCATTCTCAACAAGACGCCGAGACATTTCCTGGTTACCTAGAATTCCAGTTGCTTGGATATCAAGAGAAAGACTCCCATAAAGTTCTTGTGGAATTGGAAGCCAAGATTCCTGGTTCCCTTTTCAAAAGACACATTAAAAATGTGGCGACATAGAAGCCCTTATCAAGAGACCTTGTAGATTTAGGCGATTGAGAACTCCAAGAACTGGATTCTCTTTCCGTTCTCAGCAAGATGCCCTTATTTTCCCGGTCTATGTGGATATCAAAACTCTGTATACAAAAATGCAGATGCCCAGATGCTTCCTAGGGATGTGGAATCCATGATTCCTGGTTACATTTTAATAATTCGTACTAAATAATTGGCAACTACAAAACCTTTGGCCCCTCTCCAAGTAAAAGTACAAACAGAAATTTAAGGATTATCAAGTTCATCTGAAGACCAGAGTTACATCCAAATACGGCAAGAAGATACTTTTGTTCCGAGAATCTAGCCTGAGTTGCCCCGAGGAACCTAAGGGACTTGTACTACCAGATATCCATTTACAACTCGCAAGAGGACCAGAATGTTGCTAGAGTCCTGAAATGACTGATTCATAATACCCACCAGCCAAATATCTCCGAAACATGAGACGAGTTAAAAAGCCCTGATTCTG
>NW_006991048.1:0-1332 GCF_000164805.1 Carlito syrichta | reverse complement strand
AAAGACTCCCATAATGTTCTTTGGGTACCGGAATCCAAGATTCCTGGTTCCCCTTCACAAAGACCTCACCAAAATGTGGAAATCTGCAAACCCAAACATCCCAATTCCGACCTGCCTGCCCACAAGAATTTTCTGTAGTTTGAGGTCACCTGAATCGAGGGATTTTGTACCAATATGCCTTTTGATTCTGGGGAACATTATTATAGTCTTAGATGTTCCTAAGACACGAAAGGATTTGTAGGGCCAGGTCCTTGATTACAACTAACAAGAGGACCAGAACTTTCCTGTGGATCTGTAATGACCGATTAGAGTATCCAAGGAGCCAGTAGCTCTGAAAAATGCAGGGACCAAGAAGCCCAGATTGCTGATTAAACCTTGTGAAGATGCCCTGTAGATTCTAGTTAATGAGAACTCCTAGAACCGGATTTCTTTTTTGTTCTCAGCAAGATGCCCTGATTTTCCCTGTTGATGCGGATTCCAAACTCTGTATACAAAAAGACAGATGCACAAAAGTTTCCTAGGGACGTGGAATCCATGATTCCTGGTTACCTTTAAAAATACCTTTAAAAATGAGTACTAAACATTTGGCAACTGCAAAATTCTTGTCCCCTCTCAGAATAAAAAGAGAAATGGGAGGTGAAGGATTACAGGGTTCACCTTAAGACCAGAGTTACATCCAAATATGGCAAGGAGATTCTTTTTGTCCTGGAATCTGGCCTTAGTTGTTCCAAGGAACCTAACGGACTTGGAGTGCCCAATACCCGTTTACAATTTTCAAGAGGACCAGAATGCTAATGGAGTCCTGAAAAGACCGATTCATAATATCCACATGCTACATTGCTCCAAAATATTTGGGGCACTCGAAGCCCTGTTTCTTGTTTGTCCCATAGCAGACACTCTGGAAATTTTTTGAATTGACGACGCAGACAACAAAAATTCTTTATTCTTCCTTAGTTAGAGGCCGTGTAGTGTCCTGTATATGAGGACTTTCTTTCCCTACATTCCTGTCTCAAAACCCTGATTATTGTTTAGCCCTTGAAAGACGACATGTAGATTTTTTGATAGAGGAACAGTGTAAAACAGATTTCTTCTTTTTTCTTCACAAGACGCCATGTAGTTTCCTGTATATGAGGACTGCTATTACACACATTCATGCCTCGAATCCCTGATTCTTCTTTAGCCGTTAGCAAGATGCCCTGTAGATTTTCCGGACTGAGGACTCGTATAACCCAGATTCCTTATTTTTAGCAATTGCCATGCAGTTGCCTGTATATGAGTACTCCCTTTCCCAGATACATGTGTCGAAAGCTGGATGCTGGTTTAGACCTAGGA
>NW_006991047.1:0-818 GCF_000164805.1 Carlito syrichta | reverse complement strand
TCGCCAGCAGGTGGTGCTATCTCATCTGCTCGCCCCAGAGGGGGTGGGGCCGGACAGGAACAAGATGGCTGCCTGCCTCCGAGCAGGCAACAGGAGCCCCGCGCCGGGTGGGCAGGACAGTCTCCGTCGCAGGAGCGGTGGCAGCGATCCCAGCAGATCTTCCCTGAAGCGGTTTGATGTGGATCTCCTCCGGCCGGGTTGTGATGAGCTACCCGTGCCAGAGGCCGCGGCGGGCGCGGCGGCGGCGACGGCGGTGGCGGCGGCGGCGGGAGCGCTGGTGGGGGGAGGGGCTGCGGCAGCAGCGGGAGAGGACGATGCTGTAAAAATGTCCAGTCCTTGCGATGTTCCAGTGATAGCGATGGCCAAGCTCTGTTTGAGGAGTAGGCTGCAATGCTGGGGTCCCCAGCCTCCCGGGGGCGAGAGTCAGAGACCCACTGCAGATCTCCCTTGCAGAGGGCTTCAGACACTGGGTTGCCAGGTCGCCATCTTGCCCCCTCTCCCCGGCCATTCTTACTGGGTGGTATCTCACTGTGATTTTTATTTGCTTTTCTCTGATGATGAGTGAGGCTGAGCACTTTTTCATGAGTCTGTTGGCTGCCATATATCTTCTTTTGGGAAGAATCTATTCATAGCTTCTGCCCACTTTTTAAAGGGGCTGTTTTTTGTTTTGTTTTGTTTTTGTTTTTGTTTTCCTTTTACCACATTTGAATTCCTTGTAGATCCTAGATATTAGGCCTTTGCCAGATATACAGTGGGCAAATATTTTTTTCCATTCTGTGAACCATCTCCCTGCTTTCTTGATGGTTTCTTTTGCTTTG
>NW_006991046.1:0-719 GCF_000164805.1 Carlito syrichta | reverse complement strand
TCGGGGCCCCACCTTATGGCCTTGATTCCTTTCTAAAGACTCGGGACCCCACAGTCATCAGCCAAGTCCTCTCCCAACTAGCACAGGGGTGTGTCTCCACCAGGGTACCCAACCCAACATCCGCCTTATTCCCCAGGGTGGACCTTCATGCTCCTCCCAGGGCATGCCTCGAGGAAAGACAGGGCATGACTCTCAAACTTTCATTGGATCAGGGATGGCTGGGTGAATCACTCCTGTCTCCTCAGCACTGGTGAAGGCTGAGACGGGAAAATAGCTGGAGCCCAGGTGCTCGAGACCAGGCTGGACACCATCACAAGCCCTCACCTCTACACCAAGTAAAACCCAGAAAACCTTGGGTGAGAGCAGGCCTTGGCAGATGGATAACCTCCAGCCCAGAGTTCAAGAACAGGCTAGAAGACCAGAATGTTGACCAAATGGAAAGCCTGTAATTGCAGCAATTTGTGAGGCCCAGGCCGAGAGGATGGCCTGAGTTGGGCAGTTTGAGAGAAGCCTTGGCAACCTAGAAAGGAAAGAAGAGAAAGAAAGAAAGAAAGAAAGAAAGAAAGGAACCAAGGAAGGAAGGAAGGATGTTTGGAAGAAAGGAAAGAAAGAAAGGAAGAAAGAAAGAAAGAAAGATGGAAAGAAAAAAAAAGAGAAAAAGAAAGGAATCAATTTTCCTGCAAACATTCTACCCTCAGTCTTTTGCTCCCCATCCCCAC
>NW_006991045.1:0-4244 GCF_000164805.1 Carlito syrichta | reverse complement strand
TAGATTTGTGGTGAAATTTTTACTTCCCCCACTGTTTGTGATGACACATATATTTAAGAATGTAGGTCATGAAGTTGAAGGAACTGTAGACATGAAGTATTTCACAGACTGAATCGGCATAATTTCTGGACATCACACTTGTGAACTAAAATGCTGACTATTTCAATCATTCCAGGAGTTTGACATACAATATGGATATATTCTATATCATTTTTAGACTATGCAAATTTGAAAGTGCTTTTCATTTGAGAATATAAATTTTCAATTATATATGTGGTGTTGTCTTATACTAAATATTTATATAACTGTTTTCTTTTGTGTTGTTCTTGTTATTGGCAGTTTGCAAATTCATTCAACTGTAATCCCCACAAGTGGCTTTTGGTGAATTTTGACTGCTCTGCCATGTGGTAAGCTCCTATACTCATTAGATGCCAGTTTCCCATCCCCATTGCTCCAAGGTGATGACCTGTCCCAAAGGAAGACAGCAGGGAGTGATGCTTGAGCTGAGGGGGCCCAGCCAGTCACTTAGCTCACTGCCTGCTTCCAATTCTGATCTGTTGATGGAATTCTTGCTTCCAATTCTGATCTGTTGATGGAATTCTTGCTAGATCTCACCCTGGCTGGAAACTTTTATCATTGCAACATACTTGCATAGGAAAGGAGACAGCTGAAAGAGGCACTCTGGGAGTTTGATTTATCTAGGATTAACAGAAAACGAATGCAAGGAAATTTCAGTATATGCTTATGATTCAGTTTTTTGTGTTTTTAGTCTTTGACTCATAATCCAGCCTTAGTCTAATGCTAAGTTTGAGCAATTTGAGTCTAAATGCTTAAAATCACTTGCTAAGGAAAAATAAAGGTAATTCTGTTTCCTATGAGTTTCCTAGGAAATTCTTAAGAACAGTGCCATCATACTTCGGCCATACTTAGAGTAAGAAAAATAACTCAGAAACCAGCACGGATGACATTCCATTGCATACATCATGTTTAAGGAATAATGACAGTGGGGACACTGAAACCAATTCCTCTAGATTTTTTAGGGTAGGAAGTTGAGTAGTCAATCAGAGGACCAGGAGGCTTTGAATGAACTTTGTACTGTATGCTAAAGTGGAAACTCTTCAAAAATTTAAAAAGATTTGCTTTGCTAAATTGCACAGCATGTAATTAAGTGGGTGGTTTTTCACCTTCCCCCCACAAATGAAGAAAGCAGTCTTACACAGTCCAGCTAATGTCCATCCTTCCAGTTTACCAAATGTCCTCCTACTAGTTTATTTAAAGGCAACCCACATTTCTAGTTTTGCACTTCAGTTCAAATTTAGTTATCTCCTGTCAGTCTTCTTCTCCAATGTCTGATAGGTGATTGCTATACCAATTAGTCTGGGGACACTTTAGACATAATTTTGTCAGAAATGTGAATCAGGCTTGATAAAAGCTATAGCCATTAGGAATGTGAGTGTTCTTTCTATTCTTGGGGTTGTGCTTTTCTATTTAAGTAGAACACAGTGAAGACAGTCTGTGCAGTGTGTCAAAAGTCCCTTTTTTCAAGATTTAATTTTTATTGAAATGTAATTTTGTTCTCCTGAGACATTTGGTCCACTGGGGAAACTCTCAGAGAGGACTTTAGTTCAGAGAGCCCAGCAGAGTCACCAGGGGCTCATGGGAAAAAGGGGCTCTACCTGAACACCTTTTGTTCTGCAGGGGAGGGTGACCTTCTTAGAGGTCAGTGGGTCTCCAAATCATCCCAGAGCTGGACAAGGGGTGTGGAGGTGGGATGGTTCTGGGCAGGGCTTACTGTGAGCTTTTCATCATTGCCTGGATAAAGCAATAGTATCTGCCATAGTTGTTTGAAGAGTGTTGACAGGTGCAGACTCTCATTCTGAGTCCCTTGCCTCTTACACATAGCTCCTGGGACCCCTGATATCCCTGTGAGGGGGGCACAGACCCTGCCACATTCCCTTTACAGATGAGGAAACTAGAGTTATGATCTATCATATTGACATATGATGAGGAAGCCTGTGATAAATTTGGCATCCTCCCCTTGGGTCCAGACAACCTGTGTGTACGTTAAGGCTGAGAGAAAGCACGTTTTGTCAGTGACATAGTGAGAGAGATTTGAGCTGCCCACAGGCTGTGGCATGCCTGCAGCCGGAGCTGATATGATCCGATTCTGCCGCAGACATGCTGAGCAGATACAGCCTGAGCTGATGGCTGTGTTCTCATCTGTCTCAGACATCCCACCTGGCATTCTGCATTCAGGTCAGGCACCAGGCTATAAAGGGAAGTGTGATGATGTGGAGGTGATATAGGACAGAGACACAGGGCACACAGGGATGAGGCCATGCCATTTGGAGAAAGGGAGAAAGGACAGAGTAAGATTAGCCTGTAGAAAGAATTAGACATAAGCCCTAAGGCACAAGAGTGACCTGCGGTGTCTGGATGTTTGCCACAGAGAAGGGCAACAGGGTTAGTTTTCATCCCCCAGGGTGGGGAGGGCAAGGGTGGGGTGACTTCAATAGTGAAGGAGCCTCCTACCTCCTTATGGATTTGAAAGGCTAAATAAATACATTTTTAAATTAAAATAGAGAATGTGCTCTTTCTCCCTTGAGCTGAGGGTTCTGGACAAAATAATGTCAAAGATTTTGGTGGGGTTTCATGTGCCTGAGAAAAGTTAGGTCTCTCCCAAATCCTAGGTTTTATTCCATGACACCAAAAACATAGCATGAATGTTGACTGATGAAACTTGATTTTGAGACGTTTTTATTTTAACACAGAAATTGCTAATCTTTACTGTTGGGGATATTGTGTTTGTATGAGTCAGCTCTGGCTGCCATAACAAAGTATCACAGAAGGTGGGGGCTTAAACAACAGATGTTGCTTTCTCTCATGGTCCTGAAGGCCAGAAGTTCATGAGAAGTTCAAGGACAGAAGGCCGCTCTCCTTGGGTTGTAGACGGCATCTTCTCCCTGTGTCTTCACATGGCTCCCCTCCATGTGTCTCTGTCTCCAACTTTCTTCTTAAAAGGACACTAGTCTTACTGGATTAAGGCTCTGCCACGTGACCTCATTTTAACTAAATTGCCTCTCTGAAAGCCCTACCCTTAGACACAGTTACATAGTGAAGTCCTGGATGTTGGGACTTCGATGTATGAATGTGAAGGTGGTAGGGACACAATTCGGCCCATAATATGCTCATAATAAACCATTAGTTAAAGCCATAGGCTAAAATCAGGTGATTTAAGCCAGGGCAACTCATTTTAAACTCCATAGTTGTAATTATACCATTATACTTCCTGGTTTGTATTTGATTCTTTCTTTTTTTTTGAGTTGGAGTCTCACTCTGTCACCCAGACTGGACTGCTGTGGCCGTTCCCAGCCACTGCAGCCTCGACCTGCTGGGCTCTGGTGATCCTCCCACCTCAGCCTTCCAAGTAGCTGGAACTACAGGTGCATGCTACCATGCCCAGCTAACTTTTGACTTATTGTAGAGACGAGGTCTCGCCAAGTTGCCGGGGCAGGTCTCGAACCTTCAGGCTCAGGCAATCCACTTGCCTTGGCCTCCCAAAGTGCTAGGATGACAGGCTGAGCCACTGAGCCCGGCCTGTATTTGATTCTTATTAAATTTATGCTTTCTTTTGATCTCTCTATACCCACACATTCGCTTCTCTACACTTTCCTCATTGTTCTTACTGACAAAGAAGTTGGTCTTTCTCATTCCTCGTGAACCATCTTGGCAGGGCCCTGCTGACACCATTGCTGATCCCATGGCCCTTCACACATCTGCCTCAGCCCCCACCCCAGGAATTCCCAGCAGGTGACTGTGGTGGAGTAGCACCTACATCGGGGTGGCCACATCCTGGATAAAGGTATCTTAGTGCCTTCATGCTGCTATAACACACCATACACTAGGTGGCTTACAAACAATGAAAATTTATTTCTCATAATTCCAGAGGCTGGAAGTCCAAGACCAAGGTGCTGGCAGATGTGTGTCTGGTGAGGGCTCACTCCCTCATAGAGGCAACTTCTGGCAGAGTCCTCACATGGCAGAAGGTGCAAATAGGCTCTCTGGAGTCTCTTTTTATCTGGGCACTAATCCCAACATGAGGGCTCCAGCACCATGACCTGATCACCTTTCAAATGTCCACTTTTCTTTTCTTTTTTTTTTTTGAGTCAAATTTTCACTCTATAACCCAGGCTGGAGTGCAGTGGCATGATCACGGCCACCACAGCCTCAACCTGCTGGGCTCA
>NW_006991044.1:0-830 GCF_000164805.1 Carlito syrichta | reverse complement strand
CGAGTGAGGCTGAGCACTTTTTCATGTGTCTGTTGGCTGCCTATATATCGTCTTTTGAGAAGTGTCTATTAATGTCTTTTGCCCACTTTTTAATGGGGCTATTTGTTTTTTTCCTTTTGGCATGTTTTAGTTCCTTGTAGATCCTAGATGTTAGGCCTTTGTCAGATATACATTTGGCAAATATTTTTTCCCATTCTGTGGGCTTTCTGTTCTCTTGATGATTTCTTTTGCTTTGTAGAATCTCGTTAGTTTGATGTTCGTTGCAACTCTATTCTCAATAGCAAAAACATTGAACCAACCATGTTGCCCATTGAAGCTGGACTGAATAAAAAAATTGTGATACATATACACAATGAAATATTATGCAGCCATAAAGAAAGACAAGCATATGGACTTCACAGCAACTTAGATGGATTTGGAGTCAATCATACTCAGTGATCTGTCACAGAAACAAAGAACAGAGTACCGTATTTCTCACTCATAAGTGGATCTTGAACAATGATAATACTATAAGAAAGTTATTGGCAGTAGTGAGAAACTTTCAGGGGAGGGTGGTAGAATTGGCAGTTGAGGAAACTGCTAGGGAAGGCAGGGGTATACCTCATCAATAAGGGTACCTATATAATCAATGTTTGTATACCTAACCCTGAATTGTACCCCACGTCTTTATAATCAACTAAAATAAAATAATTTTTTAAAAAGCATTCTGTTACTACAATAAGAGTCCGCAAATATCTGTGGAATATAGATGGGCTTCCAGTGATTCATGAACCCTCCGAGATAATATACCAAATATTTGTTGTGTGCCTAGGAGCACGGATGGGTGTTTT
>NW_006991043.1:0-655 GCF_000164805.1 Carlito syrichta | reverse complement strand
TAAACGAGCTAGCTGGCTAGCTAGTTGAATTAACTAGCTCACTAATAATTGGTGGGGTACCTGGATAGCCAGCTGATTTAACTAGCTATCTGCCTGATGGTGACACAGCTAGCCACCTGTTTAAAGTCATTAGATCGTTGGCTGGCTAGCTGGCCAGGTATCCAGCTAGCTAGCTAGATGGCTGGCCACCTGGCTAGTCTAGCTGGTTTAAGTAGCCAGCCAGCAGGCTAGACATTGGGAATGCCAGCCGGCTTAACTTGCCAGACACTATGCTGGTCAGACTTGTAGCCAGCCGGTTTCAATAGCTGGCCACCTACCTGACCAGCCTACTAACAAGGCGGCTTAACTTTCCAGCCATGTACCTACCCAGCCATCTAACCAGCTGACTTAACTAGCTGACTTAATTTGATAGACATCTGGCTAGCCAACTGGCTTTACTAGCTAGCCACTTAGTGTCATCTGGCTATTCAGCACACTTAACACACTGACAACTAGCTACCCAACTGACAAGCCAGCTGACTTAATTATCTAGCTACCGACCTAGTCAGGTGGCTATCAAGCTGACTTAACTAGCTGACTTAACAAACTAGTCAGCTGGCTAGCCAGCTGACTTAACTAGCGAGCTACCTAACCAGTCAGTTGGCTAGCCACTTAA
>NW_006991042.1:0-819 GCF_000164805.1 Carlito syrichta | reverse complement strand
AAACCTGATTTCCATGGATTCCTCCCTCACAATATCTACATGACATCTTGCTAAGGTCTAAACAAGAATCAGGGTTTCCAAACAGGATTCTGGGGAAAGAGAGTCTTCATATACAGGACACAACATGGCTCCTCGCTAAGGAAGAATAAGGAATCTGTGATACACTAGTTCGCAATCCAAAAAATTCTCAGGGTGCCTTGCTACGGGATAATCAAGAATCAGGGCTTCGAGCTCCCTCATGTTTTGGAGATATTTGACTTTTGAGTATTATGAATCAGTCGTATCAGGACTCCAGCAACATTCTGGTCTTTTGAGAGTTGTAAACGGGTATCTGGTAGTATAAGTCCCTTAGGTTCCTCGGGACAACTAAGGCCAGATTCCCAGAACAAAAGGATCTTTTTGCCGTATTTGGATGTAACTCTGTTCTTAAGATGCACTTGGTAATCCTTAATTTTCCGTTTCTACTTTTATTTGGAGAGGGGCCGAGGGTTTTGCAGTTGTCAAATATTTAGTAGGAATTACTAAATTGTAACCAGGAAACATGGATTCCACGTCCATAGGAAATATCTGGGCATCTGCATTTTTGTATAAAAAGTTTTGGAATCCACATAGACAGGGAAAATCAGGGCATCTTGCTGAGAACGGAAAGGGAATCTGGTTCTTGGAGTTCTCAATCGCCTACATCTACAAGGTCTCTTGATAAGGTTTTTCACCAATCTGGGCTTCTATGTCGAAACCTTTTTAAGGTGTCTTTTGAAAAGCAAACCAGGAATCTTGGTTTCCAATTCCACAAATTTTATGGGAGTATTACTCTTGATA
>NW_006991041.1:0-553 GCF_000164805.1 Carlito syrichta | reverse complement strand
GTTTATTCATTAGTTGGTACGCTTGTTTGTTTTTTCTCTTCTTCTCTCTCTCTGCACCTCCCTTTTGTCTTCCTCTTTCCTTTTTCCATTCTTTTCCCTTTTCTTATCTCATTTGCCTTCATGTGGCAAACAGACCCCCCAACAACATGGACAGATTGTAAGGCAGTGGGAAGTGGGTTCCAGGGGGCCAACACACTTGTCAGCAGACACTGGGATCTGCAGATAGCTACTGAATCACAGCTTCCTCCTTAATTAAATCTCAAAACTTCAAAAAGCACAGTACCCCAACCTAGTCCAACTTCAGAAGTGAACAAAACCAGAGGATCCACATAAGGAAGAATAGGATATTGAGCAAATAAATAAAAGCTATCCCACCATCACAGAACAACAGAATTAAAGAAGAGGTTTAAAAAAACAAAAAAGGAGGAGAAAAACCTACACAAATGAAGAAAGACCAAAGGAAGAATATGAATCTCACACAGATCCCTGGGAGGTCAGCACTGAGAATACAGACTCCAGGATTCACAAAATGAAGAGCCCCCAGAATGACTGG
>NW_006991040.1:0-753 GCF_000164805.1 Carlito syrichta | reverse complement strand
AACTAGTTGACTAACTAGATATCTAGATGAATTAATGAGTTGCTTAATGAGATAGATAACTTTTAACTAGTTGGTAAATGAGTTAAATAGCCGACATAGCTAGTTTGTTAACGAGTTAGCTAGGTGACTTAACTTGTTGGATGACGGGTCGGCCAACTAGCTAGCTGGTTTAACATGTTGGCTGAATACTCGGCCAACTTGCTAGCTGGCTTAACAAGTTGGTCGACTACTTGGCTGACTATTTAGCTTGGTTCAATAGTTGGCAGACGAGTTGGCCCCATAGTTAGTTCTGGTAAGTATTTGGCTTGGTAGTTTGCTCAGCTAATTTGTCAGCCAAGTATTTGACCGACTAGATAGCTGACCTAACTAGTCGGCCGTCTATTTAACTGACCTAACTTGTTGGCTGACAAGTTGATCCATTAGTCGGTCGATTGGTTAAATGACTTAACTAGTTGACCGGCTAGGAGGCCAAAAGGTTAGCTGACTTACCTAGTCGGCTGGTGAGGGAGCAGACAGGAGTGCTGACTTAACTAGTTGGCCAGTGAGAGAGCCAACTAGTCAGCTGAATTAACTAGTCTGCTGGCGAGTAAGCTGATGCATGCTCTGCCATAACTAGTTGGTCTGCTAGTGAGCCGACAAGTGAGCTGACTTAACTAGTCTGCTGGCAAGAGAGCCGACTAGTTAGCTGAACTGTTGGCCTGTGAGTGAGATGACAAGTTTGTTGACTTGTTGGTTGGCATGCGAGATGACTAG
>NW_006991039.1:0-874 GCF_000164805.1 Carlito syrichta | reverse complement strand
GATTATACCCCCGGGAGTCCTGGGAGCATACCTTGAGAAGCTCTCACACTCACATACTGACCCTGAAAAGCAATTGGAGAAAGTTGCTTAAAAAGTCCTCACCCCCATCCTTGTCTGGGGGCAGCCATGAAAGAGTAATCTTGGTCTGTCTGCTTTTTTTTTTTAGTTAGAGTCTCACTCTGTTGCCCAGGCTGGAGTACAGTGGCATGTTCCCAGTCACCTCAGCCTTCACCTGCTGGGTTCTAGCAATCTTCCAACTCAGCCTTCCAAGTAGCAGTAACTACAGTCATGTGCTACCATGCCCAGCTAATTTTTGATTTTTGGTAGAGATGAGGTCTCGCCATGTTGCCTGGGTGGGTCTTGAATTTATGGGCTCAGACAATCCAGTCACCTGGGCCTCGTAAAGAACTGGGATGACGAGCTGATCCACCAAGACCAGCCTGCCTTTTAAAAAAAAAAAAAACATAACATGTTTCTCCCTCTCACACCTTTCTGTGACATTTTTTTTTTTGAGTTGGCGTCTCACTCTGTCCCCCAGACTGGAGTGTGGTGGCCACTACCAGCCACCGCAGCCTCGACCCTCTGGGTGCTACCACGCCCGGCTAATTTTGTGATTTAATGTAGAGATGAGGTCTCGCCAAGTTGCCCAGGCAGGTCTCAAACCCGCAGGCTCAGGCAATCTACTCACCTCAGCCTCCCAAGGCATGGGATTACATGCTGAGCCACCGCACCCGGCATCTGCGACATATTCTTATGAAAAATTCACATATCCAGAAAGCCAAGAGAATTTGAGCAGCGAACCCCTTTCTGCCCACTTACAGATTCTGCCATTAATCATTCCCCAGGCTTCTTCCGCGTTTTTAAAGTCAACATC
>NW_006991038.1:0-822 GCF_000164805.1 Carlito syrichta | reverse complement strand
GTACCCTCATCTGTAATTGAATTGTGTCAGGATATAACCCTCTAAATTAGAAATAATTATCGTTCAGTTTTATACCGTTGTCTTCATACCATTAAAATCATTATACCACTGTCTTCCAAACTTCAAAGTAGTGAAGTCTGCATACCACATTGATTCCTGACATTGCATATGTTATTACTCCTATAGACACCTATGAACAGTTTATATAAACTTTTTGGTTGGCTCAAGGAATCTTAGCTCTTAGTTTCTTTAGATGTTGCTTTTACCATTCTGCTTGGGTGGTAGATTTGGGCAACATCAAGATGTCAGGGCAGTATTCTGTTACCCTCATAGGTGGAATTTGGCCCAAAACAAAGCAAAAACAAACCCAAAGACCCCAAACCCAAGAGTACACAGCTGGAGACAGAACCACTTTGTGATTCAGCCCAAAGCATTCTTCCACATAAAGGTAATAAACCAGGCTGGCATCTTGTACCTGGTTTATGCAAGTGTAGAGAAAGTCTTTAAAATATGGTGATGTAATGATCCTACCTTGAATAATTTTAATTTCATTGATGAAAATTTACATGCAATATTTATCAAACTAGTCAACATTATTAACCAGCAAGACTTGAATGTTAATTTCAATATGTGGATAATAGAAACAACTTCATTAGCCACATTTTGAGAAGGGCCTTCCTTAGCATGCTAGCTGATCACAACTCAACTGTACGTTCTTGAGTAGTGTTTTAGCTGACCAACATTGGTTTGGGCATCCTTATTACCTGGGTTACAGGCTAAGCTTAACAGTACACATCACACATCATACCGCCTTGCCTTGAT
>NW_006991037.1:0-806 GCF_000164805.1 Carlito syrichta | reverse complement strand
AGCTGAGGACAGTGGGCAGTACTGGGCTCATGTCAGTTTAACTGGGGGGGAAAGCCTTTCTCGAAGTGTCTGCCTCACCGTCTATGGTAAGTGACACCCTTCCCTCCATCCCATGGCGTACCTCCTTCCTTTGTCCCTAGAGTGTCACATTGGGCACATTTTGTATGATCCCATTCAGATTCTATTTTCTCCCCTGAAAATAGGGTTTGTGAGGTTACCATGTATGGAGAGCAGAGCTATGATTCACACAAGGAGAAAATACCTTGAGTGTTTTGGGAGGGGAAATTTCATTGGCAATTTTTCCGATAATGTTAATCAATCTTTTTTATGATTAATGTGATTTAACTTCTGTGGTTGCTTTCCACTGGTGTTCTAACAACTTGTCATGAATTTGTGGCTTAAAAGAACAAAAATTTATTGTTTCACTACCAAACATTGGACACAGGTCTACCTGGCTAACATGAAAGTACTGTCAGGGCTGTGTTATTCCACCTGCTTGTAGCTGCTAGCATCCCTTGGCTCGTTGCCACCTTCCTCCATCTCAAAGCCAGCAATGAGGGTCATGTTCTTCTCAAATTGCATTCCTCTCCCCTCTCCCCTCTCTCTCCTTCTTTCATTTTTAAGAATCCTTGTGATTACATTAGGCCCATCTGGAAAGTTCAGAATAATCTCCCCATTTTGAGGCAGGTTGATCAGCAACCTTAATTCTATCTGTCCTTGAATTGCCCTTGCCAAGTTTCTTAATCTATTCTAAGGTTGCCAGGATTAGAATGTGGACATGTTTGGGCTCACTATTCTGCCCAACA
>NW_006991035.1:0-551 GCF_000164805.1 Carlito syrichta | reverse complement strand
GGGGGGGGGGGGGGGGGGCGGGAAAGAGAAACCGCTGCCGGTGCTTGTCGCTCCGTGAGAAGCCCCGCCAGCCCCTCCAAGCCTCCCGCCGCCGGCGCTGGCGCTGGCGCCTCAGATTTAGAGTACCCGCGTGTCCTTGAAATTGGGAGGCTGGCCGGGGACCCTGGGAAGCGGGACTTTTCCAGGGCGTCGGCGAAAGATATGGTCGAGCCAGAGTCCAAAAGCCGGGGAAAAACGCCGCGGAGGGAGGCGCTCCCGATGCGGTCGGTCTCCCACCCAAGCGCTCACCGCGAGCCACCCAGCTTCGCTTCCCAGTCTGTGGCGGATCGGTCGCCTGCGGCCCCAGACGGGCGCTGTAGAGGGCAGTCCAGGGTGTCCTTTTCCACGTCGTCGACAGAAGAAGTGGTATATCCAGAGTCCGAAAGCAAGGGAAAACCCAGAACAGGGCGGCGCTCCTGCAACTGATGGTCTCCCATCCAAGCGCTGAACAGCAGCGACCCAGTTTAGCTTCACAGACCCTGGCGGATCCGTAGCCTGCGCACCACGAAGGG
>NW_006991034.1:0-438 GCF_000164805.1 Carlito syrichta | reverse complement strand
GCTTAAAATATACAACAGAAAAGGTTAAACTTCAAGATGGATTCCACATGTCTCGGCACAAATCTGTGTTAATTTTCTAACTGTTACACTATGGGTGAAAGTAGGTAAGAGTAGTAGGGGAGAGTGAACTTTCATTTATCTCTCCGTACACTCATATTGGATCATCTCTCTTTTTCTGTGCTTATGCCATGCCAAGACTGTTGCAGCTAACAGGACAATTGATGAATTTTGCTAACATATAACCATGGTATCCAAAGGGCAGGACACTTCGATGCAACCCATTGCCCTGAATTCCCCAACATCTTCATAGTGTACATACAGAGATCCTGCTGTACTGCTGCCCAATCAAAATACATGTTGGCATCAAGGTCACTTAAGCAGGGAGGTTTGTGATCAAGGCTGTACCACCATGGGAGGAGTATGTGTAGCTTGCATGCA
>NW_006991033.1:0-397 GCF_000164805.1 Carlito syrichta | reverse complement strand
AATATCTTTGATGAACATAGATGCTAAAATTCTCAACAAGGTCCTAGCAAACTGGATTCAGCAATACATCTCAAAAATCGTCCATTATGACCAAGTAGGCTTCATTCCTGGGATGCAAGGCTGGTTCAACATTTGTAAAACCATAAATGATATTAAATACATCAACAGATGTCAAAACAAAAACCACATGATTATATCATTAGCTGCAGAAAAAGTTTTTGATAAAATCCAGCACCCTTCTTGATAAAAACCCTTGAACATCTAGGCATATGGGTAACATACCTCAAAATAGTAAAAGCCATCTACGAGAAACTCACAGCGAGCATACTCCTAAATAGACAAAAATTAGAACCATTTCCCCTGTAAACTGGAACAAGACAAGGATGCCCACTCTCAC
>NW_006991032.1:0-657 GCF_000164805.1 Carlito syrichta | reverse complement strand
TTCAAGAGACACATCTCACTAGAAAGGATATGCACAGACTCAAAGTAAGAGGATGGGAAACAAATTTTCAGGCGAATGGAACACAAAAGAAAAGAGGAGTTGCGATCCTAATTTCAGACAAAAATACCATTTAAGCTATCAAAAATTAAAAAAGATACAGAGGGCCACTACATAATGATAAAAGGTTCACTCCATCAACAAGAAATATCTATCCTAAACATATATGCACCCAACAAAGGAGCGCCAACTTTCATAAAGTAGCTTCTAGGAAAACTAAAGAAAGGTATTGACTCTAACACCATCATAACCGGGGACTTTAATACCCCACTCACAACCCTAGACAGATCATCAGGACAAAAAATCACCAATGAGATCTGGAACCTCAATTTGACTCTTGACCAAATGGACTTAATTGATACCTACAGAATACTCCATCCAAAGACCATAGAATATACATTCTACTCATCACCGCATGGAACGTATTCTAAGATTGACCACATAATTGGCCATAAATCAAGCATAAGCAAATTTAAAAGGACTGAAATTTTACTATGCACCTTCTTGGATCACAGTGGAATAAAAATAAACATTAACACTAACAAGGTCCCCCCAAAACCCACAAAGACATGGACACTAAATAGCATGATGGTAAACAAC
>NW_006991031.1:0-1732 GCF_000164805.1 Carlito syrichta | reverse complement strand
GTCCAATACTCCTTGGTTTATTAGTGCCATGCAATACTCCTTGCATTCGTAGTGCCGAATGATAATACTTCCCTTATTAGTGCCGTCCAATACTACATGTCTTATTAGTACCGACTGGTCCTACTTGCTTGTTAGTGCCGCCTGATCCTAATTGCCTATTAGAGCCATCTGATACTACTCCCCTTATTAGTGCCGACTGATACTAGTTGCCTTATTTGTGCCGTCTGATCCTACTTGCCTTATTAGTGCCGTCTGATACTACTTGCCGTATTAGTGACATGTGATCCTACTTGCCTTATTAGTGCCGTCTGATACTACTTGCCGTCTTAGTGTCGTCTGATACTACTTGCAATCTTAGTGTCATCTGATACGACTTGCCATCTTAGTGTCGACTAATACTATTTGTCTTCTTAGTTTCGTCTGATACTACTTGCCATCTTAGTGTCGTCTGATAGTACTTGCCTTCTTAGTGTCGTTTGGCACTTCTTGGTTTCTTAGTGTGGTCTGATACTACTTGCCTTCTTAGTGTCGTCTGATACTACTTACCTTGTCAGTGTCCTCTGATACTACTTGCCTTGTCAGTGCCATCTGATACTAATTGAGGTGACAGTGTCATCTGCTAGAACTTGCCTTGCTAGTAATGTATGATACTACATGCCTTCTTAGTGTCATCTGGTACTTCTTGCCTTCTTAGGTCCGTCAGATACTACTTGCCTTATTAGTTCCGTCTGATACTCCTTGCCTTGTTAGTGCCGTGTGATACTCCTTGCCTTATTAGTGCCGTCTGATACTCCTTTCTTTATTAGTGCCTTATGATCCTACTTGCCTTATTAGTGCCGTCTGATTCTATTTGCCAAATTAATGCTGTCTGATCCTACTGGCCTTATTAGTCCCGTCTGATACTACTTGCCTACTTATTGTCATCTGATACTACTTGCTTCTTAGTGTGATCTGATACTACTTGCACTCTTAGTGTCGTCTGATACTACTTGCCTTCTTAGTGTCGTCTGATACTATTTGCCTTCTTAGTGATGTCTGATACTACTTGCCATCATAGTGTCATCTAATACTACAGGCCTTCTTAGTGTCGTCTGATACTACTTGCCATCTTAGTGTCGTCTGATACTACTTGCCTTCTTATTGTCAACTGATACTACTTGGCATCTTAGTGTCATCTTATACTACTTTCCTTCTTTGTGTCGTCTGATACTACTTACCGTTTTAGTATCATCTGATACTTCTTGCTTTCTTAGTGTCGTATGATACTACTTGCCTTCTTAGTGTCGTCTGATACTACTTCTCTTCAGTGTCATCTGATTCTACTTGCCTTGTTAGTGTCGTCTGATATACTACCCTTGTCAAAACCGTCTGATACTACTTACCTTGCAGTGCCGTCTGTTACTACTTGCTTTGTCAGTGCCATCTGATACTACTTGCCTTGTTAGTGCCGTCTGATTCGACCTGCCGTTTTAGTGCCGTCTGATACTACTTGCCTTGTTAGTGCCTTCTGATACTACTTGCTTTATTAGTGCCGTCTGATACTACTTGCCTTCAAAATGTCTTCTGATACTACTTGCCTTATTAGTGTCAGCTGATACTACTTGCCTTATTAGTGTCGTCTGACACTTTTTGCCTTATCACTGTTCTATGATATTACTTCCCTCATTAGTGTCGTCTGATGCTAATTGCCCCATTAGTTTTGTTCGACACTACCTGCCTAATTAGTGCCTTA
>NW_006991030.1:0-780 GCF_000164805.1 Carlito syrichta | reverse complement strand
CTTACTAAGAGACCCTGAAGTTTTATTGGGATGGAGGACACGTGAAAACCAGATTCCTTATTCTCCTTTAGCAATTGACAGTGCAGTTTCCTGTATATGAGGACTCCCATTATCCAGATTCCTACTCCCAAAATCTGAATGGTGATTATCTCTAAGCAAGACGGTCTGTAGGTTTTTGGGATGGAGGCCTAGTGTAACCAAGATTTCTTATTCTTCCGTAGCAGCAGGTCGTGTATTGTTCTGTATATGAGGACTCCCATTACTGAAATTCCTGCTTCATTCTCAGCAAGACGCCAAGGTATTTCCTGGTGACCTAGAATTCCAGTTGCTTGGATATCAACAGAAAGACTCCCGTAAAGTCCTTGAGGAATTGGAACCCAAGATTCCTGGTCCCTTTTCAAAAGACACACTAAAAATGTGACGACATAGAAGCCCAGATTGCTGATTAAACCTTATCAAGAGACTCTGTAGATTTAGGGAATTGAGAACTCCAAGAACCAGATTCCCTTTCCTTTCTCAGCAAGATGCCCTAAATTTCCCTGTCGATGTGGATTCCAAAACTCTCTGTACAAAAATGCAGATGCCTGGATGTTCCTAGGGACTTGGAATCCATGGATCCTGGATACATTTTAATAACTCGTACTAAATATTTGTCAATTGCAAAACCCTACAAATAAAGTACAAAGGGAAATTTAAGGATTACCAAGTCCATCTTAAAATCAGTGTTACATCCAAATACGGAAATATGATACATTTTTTCCGGGAATCTGGCCTTAATTG
>NW_006991029.1:0-331 GCF_000164805.1 Carlito syrichta | reverse complement strand
TCTCTACATTCTTTCCCTCTCAATTCAGTTCTTTGCATTCCATTCCATTCCTCTCCATTCTATTCTATTCAATTCCAATCCTTTCAATGCTACTACATTTCTTTCCATTTCATTCCACTCCATTCCATTCCTCCCCAAACCATAACATTCCTCTCCATTCCTTTCCATTCCACTCCATTCCTTTCTCTCCACTCCAATCCTATCCATCCCTTTCCTCTCCATTCCATTTTTCTCCATTCCATTCCATTCCTTTCCATTTCTTTCTATTCCATTCCTATCCATTCCATTCCATTCCTCTCCTTTGAATTCCATTCCATTCCTTTCCATTCCA
>NW_006991028.1:0-773 GCF_000164805.1 Carlito syrichta | reverse complement strand
TTCTGAAAACATACAAAACTATTGAGAAATATTTTTCCTTTCTAGTACTTTTTGAATTTTGAATTTTTTTAATGAAGTGAATTTTTTCATTTCATCCTAGATAGCGAAAAGGTGATCATATTGTCACCCTCTTGTCTTCCTAATACTGTTTTTTTTTTTTTTTTTTTTTTTTTTAGCTAATTCCACCTCTTCACTCTGGATATTGGTAATCTATATTTCATAAACATTTTGCTTGTGATGTCTTGTTAGTAATTGTTATCAATTTATTAATCCTTTCAAATAACCAAAATTGGCTGTAAAATTATATCTGTATCAAAAATTGACTTTTTTTCCTTTAAATTACCAAATAGTAAATAGGTTAGGCATTTCTCTATCAAACAACTCACATCTGCCATTGTAGGAAGAAAGCAATAATACAATATATAAATAGAAAAGCATGACTGTGTTCTAATAAAACTTTGTATAAACAAATCTTGAAAACAATTTGTCCTGTAAACTATACTTACTAACGTCTGTCTTACAGTATATATTATCATTTTCCACTTTTATTAACTTGTCTTTTTATTTTTCTACCTTATTCCATATTTTATATACTACATTCCTTAGTTTTGACTTGCTTTTCTTTTTATAGTTTCTTTAGGTAGAAATATAGAAAACTAATTTTAAATACTCTCTGATATGTGAATTTAATACTTAATTTTTATCTGGAAAATAAAATAGTTACATCTAAATTTGTACACTATTAGTGATATAAATAAAAATGAACTTGTGGG
>NW_006991027.1:0-559 GCF_000164805.1 Carlito syrichta | reverse complement strand
CTTTCAGGTACAGTCCACATTGTGGAAATGTAGGGGTGTTGGGGGAATAAATGTGATGCTTAGATTCAGACCATTGTGATTTGGGCTTGGAAGGTAGAAACTCCTGGGAAAACATCAACCATTAGCCCATTCACACAAAAGTCCTTTTATTTATTTATTTATTTATTTATTTATTTATTTATTTTTTGAGTAAGAGTCTCATTCTGTCGCTCAGGTTAGTGGGCAGTGGCACACTCACAGCCACCACAGCCTCAACCTGCTGGGTTTAGGCAGTCCTTCCACCTCAGACTTCCAAGTAGTTGGAACCACAGGCATGTGCCACCATGCCCAATTAATTTTTTTTATTTATTGTAGAGATGAGGTCTCACCAAATTGCCTAGGCTGGTCTCAAACCTCTGGGTTCAGGCAATCCTCTCATCTCTGCCTCCCAAAGTGCTGGGATTACAGGCATGAGTCATAGTGCCTGGCCCAAATGTCCCTTAAAGTCCTTCTCTCTCCCTAAGCAGAAGGAGGAGAAGGAAGAAATTGAAGACTAGAAAATCCCTGCTCTTCCACCTCC
>NW_006991026.1:0-8960 GCF_000164805.1 Carlito syrichta | reverse complement strand
ATCTCTCCATTATTGTGTTGATATCTACATTTGCATTTTGAGACCCTTCATTCTGGGGACTTTTCATTGTTTGTATTTCAAAGTGAGTTTTCTCAGTGTCTGCTCTCCCAGGCGTCTGGGAGAGACCCATACTCTTCTTTTGGTTTTTCTTCATTTCTGTAGATTTTTCTCCCTTTACCCCTTTCCCTCCCCCTCTTCAATTCTGTTTTTGAGGGAAGGTGGAGTTGCTTTTATTTCTCTTCTGCAATGACCTGTTCTTCCTTATGAGGGTCTTCTGGTTTTGTTCACTTTTCCCTCTGCTTTACAGTCTGTCTATTCAGCAGTTTGCAGTCTTGGTCCGTTCAGAGAATCTTACCAGTTCACCTATGCCGTCGCCATCTTGCCCCGTCTCCCCTCCATTGTGTTTATATACCACATTTATTTTATCCATTCCAGCTTTGATGGGCAATATGGTTGGTACCATGTTTTTTTGCATTTGTGATTGGAGCTGCAACAAGCATACTTATGCACGTATGTTTTTGGTAAAATTATTTGGGTTCCTCCAGGTATATTCTCTGCAGGTGAATTTCTGAGTCACATGGTAGGTCAATTTCTTGTCTCTTTACAAACCGCCACAATGTTTTCCAAAGATGTTGCTCTAGTTTTCAATCCACATACAGTGTGGAAGAATTTTTTTTCCAAATTCCTACCATCATCTGTAGTTGTTTGTTTTATTAATGATGGCCATTCTTACAGGGGGTATGTGGTATTTCAATGTGGTTTTCATTTGCATTTTTTGATGAAGAATGAGGCTGAACACATTTTCACGTGTCTGCTGGCTGCCCGTATCTCGTCTTATGAGAAGTCTCCAAACATGTATTTTGCCCACTTTTTAAAGGGAACTCTTTTTCTGTGTTTTTCTGAGTGTTTGAGTTTCTTGTAGATCCTAGATGTTATGCCTTTGTCAGATATGTAGGTGGAGAATAGATTTTTCCATTCTGTGGGCTGTCTCCCTGCTCTTTTGATGGTTTCTTTTGCTTTGCAGAAGTTTATAAATTTGAGCAGATTCCACTTGTCTAACTTACTTTTTAAATTATGGGCATTTAGGGTTCTGAAGAGGAATTAGTACCCTGTTCCAGTTTCCATAAAAGTGTCCCTTCGTTTTCTCAGATTATTATAATTTGGTGTTTTATGTTTAGGACTTTGTTCCATTTAGAGTTAATGTGTATGGTGATTGTTAGGGGTCCTGTTTCAATCTTGTGCATGTGGTGAGACTTTTCCCAACACTATTTGATGAATATGTTCTCCATTCCCCTGTGGGATATGGAGGTTTCTCCAAAGAAGAGTTGGTTGAGAATTGGAGGATTTCATTCTCTGTCCTGATCCTTTGGCCTATCTACCTATTCTTGGACTAATCCCAGGCTGTTTTGATTACTGTAAACTTATAGTAAAGTTTGAAGTCTGGAAGATGATAGTTCCGGCTTTGTTTTTTTTGATAAGGATTCTTTTGGCTATCCATGATTGTTTATGGTTTCATATGAATTCTTTATTGTAATTTCCGGGTGTGAGAAGAATGATGTTAACTTAATGGTTATTTCATTGAATGTGTAGTTTGCGTAAAAGGCTAATTTTTAAAGTAAAAGATGTAAGCAGAGTCAGGGAAACAAGCATGTCACATTGTTATTGATGACATCAACCTTAGGACTTTGACATCATAATGGGAGTAACCTTGACTATTGAGCAATCCTTAGGTTTGAAGGTCTTGTGTACAGTGCTCAGCCAAAATTGGTAGACAAGGTAGATTTTCATGCCCAAGAAGTGAAGGAACAAGGTGTTCACACCTATCCAAAACTTCTCCAGGGATAAGTGGCCAATCAAGAATCCACTGAATAAGGTAGTCTCCTTTTTTTTTTTAAAGCAGGATTGATTGAGAGGATAGAAAAGCTCCCACAGTGGGAGGGGATATGTGGGAGTTGCCCACGTGGTAGTCTTTTATTATGTTCACAGAGTCCTGTTGGAGCTTGGTTGTAGCACAACAAAATAAGATTTTATCAGTTTCTTTAATTTAGAAACTTTTGGATGTTTTTACTATTATTTAACAACTTTGTAGCAGGTTTTCTCTCTGGATTTGAGTATTACTTTAGCTATGATCAAAGTCAATTTTCCAGAATTTTCAATTATCTAAATTTTTTAGTAATGGGGACCACAAATACTTGCTTCTTTTTAAATCTCCATGTTATTTTGGTTTATAAATATTCTGCCCCTTATAGTTTCTTTTGTGTGTGCCTGATTTTAAATGCTTGGTGGTTAAAAGTATTAATCTGAGAATTTGTTGCAGAGTTCAGCTTTATGTCTTAGGTAGAGAAAAATACTAGGTGATTTAATGGGAATACACTTTAAAAAAGTATATATTGGTTTAAAATATAAGGCGAATGTGATTTCATATTTCGTTCACATGTGTAGGGAAAACTTTTCTCTAAGGATTACATATCTGGAATATTTAATCAAAATTAACTAGCAGAAAATACAGAGTGTACCAAGGAATTGTACACAAATTTTAAAAAAGGAAAAAGCTGTATTAAATTATGATACTGTGTTATTTTCTAAAATTATTAAGATTATTATGCATTCTCTCTTCTGAATAGCACTTAGGGACACTGATCTTCAAGTCTTAATTATCTAGGGATGATATACATCTGGAATCTCAACAAGTTTCTATTTATGCAGCATAAAACATTCAGCATTTATGTGAGAAACATACTACTTGTCAAAGATGAAAGCAGAATTATACCATGTATTCTAACATGCTAATAGGAAAAGAAGTTATCATTGGAGTATTATACACTTCTTAAAAAATCAATCCCTGCATAATGAACATTTCTATACCCAACCCTGAATTGTAACCATCTATAAAGTAAAAAAATTAAAAAATAGAATAAAACAAATATATTCAGTTGGAGATTTTACAGGTTCCATTTATTCCATTTATTTATTTATTTATAAATCTTAATTTTTTAAAAAATGTGGGGTACAATTCAGAGTTACATATACAAATATTGATTATGTATTGTCCCTGGTTGATGAGGTATGGCTGTCCCTTCCTTAGCAGTATCCCTCTAGTGTCAATCTCACCCCTCCCCCTTAAAAGTTTTCCACTACAGCCCATCACTTTCTTATAGCAGTATAGTTGATCAAGTTCATCTCCTGAAGGGGAACATATTGAACTATGTTCTTTGTTTCTGTGATAAATCACTGAGAATGACCTACTTCATATCCATCCAACAATCTGAAGATTCCTTATGTCTTTCCTTTTTTAAGGCTGCATAATATTCCATTGTGTGTATATCACACATTTATTTTATCCGTTCCAGCTTTGACGGGCAACATGGTTGGTACCATGTTTTTTGCTATTGTGATCAGAGCTGCAACAAACATACTTGTGCACATATCTGTTTTGCTAAAATGATTTGAAATTCCTCCAGTTATATTCTCTACAGAGTAATTAGAGTCACATGGTAGGTTAATTTCTTATTCCTTTACAAACCGCCACCCTGTTTTCCATAGACGTTGCTCTAGTTTTCAGTCCACATGCAGTGTAGAAGCATTTTTTTTCCAAATCATTACCAGCATCTGTTATTGTTTGTTTTATTAATGATGGTCATTCTTACAGGGGTTAGGTGTTATTTCAATGTGGTTTTCATTTGCATTTCTTTGATGATGAATGAAGCTGACCACATTTTCATGTGTCTGCTGGCTACCCATAACTCTTCTCATGAGAAGTGTCCAGTCATGTATTTTGCCCATTTTTTAAAGGGACTGTTTGTCTGCTTTTTTTCCGGGTGTTTGAGTTACTTGTAGATCCTAGATATTATGCCTTTGTCAGATATATAGTTGGAGAATAGTTTTTCTCATTCTGTGGATTGTCTCCCTGCTCTTTTGATGGTTTCTTTTGTTTTGCAGAAATTTATTAATTTGAGGAGATTCCACTTTCTAAATTACTTCTTAGGTTATGGGCATTTAGGGTTCTGAAGAGGAATAGTTCCCAGTTCCAGTTTCCATAACGGTGTCTCTTGCGTGTTCTTATATTATTATAATTATGTGTTTTACGTTTAGGTCTTTCTTCCATTTAGACTTAATGTGATGGTGATACTTAGGGGTCCTGTTTCAATCTTGTGCACGTGGTGAGACTTTTCCCAGAACCATTTAATGAATATGTTCTCCATTCCCCCGTGGGTCTTAGAGTTTTTTTCAAAGATGTTTTGTTTGAGAATTTGAGGATTTCATTCTCTGTCCTGATCCATTGGCCTATGTACCTACACTTGTACCAATCCCAGGCTGCTTTGATTATTGTAATCTTATACTAAAGTTTGAAGTCTGGAAGAGTGATAGCTCTTGCTTTGTTTCTTTGGGAAATGATTTTTTTTGCTATTCGTGATTGTTTATGGTTTCATATGAATTCTTTATTGTGATTTCCAGGTCTGAGAAGAGTGATGTTAACTTGATGGCTATTTCATTGAATCTGTAGATTGCATAAAAGGCTAATTTTTAAATTAAAAATGTAAGCAAAGTCAGGGAAACAAGATGTCAGATCATCATTTATGACATCAGCCTCAGAACTTTGACATCATAATTGGAGGGACCTTGTCTATTGAGCAATCCTCAGGTTTCAAGTAATTATCTACAACGCTCTCCCAAATACGGTAGACATGGTGGATTTTCATTCCCAAAAGGGAAGGAAACCAGGTGTTCACACCTATCCAACATCTACTCCATGGATAAGTGGCCATTCAAGAATCCACTGAACAAGGTAGTCTTGTCTTTTTCAAAAAAAAAACATGATTTATTGAGAGGACAGAAAAGTTTCCACAGTGGGAGGGACCTGTGAGGGGTGCCCACAAGGTAGTCTTTTATAATTATGGTCACAGAGTCCTGATGGAGCTTGGCTATAGTACAACCAAAAAATATTTTAGCACTTTCTTTAGTTTAAATACTTTTGGATATTTTTATGATAATTTAACAGCTTTGAGCAGTTTTTCTCTCAGGATTTGGATATTGCTTTCGCTAAGATCAAAGACAATTTTCTAGAATTTTCAATTATCTAAATTTTTATACTAATGAGGAGCCCAAATACTTCTTTGTAAATGTTCATGTTGTTTTGGTATATAAATATTCGGCCCCAAATTGTCTCTTTTGTATGTGCCTGATTTTATATGCTTGACGATTTAAGGTATCAGATTAATCTGAGACTTTGTTGCAGAGTACCGCATTATGTCTTAGGTAGAGAATATACTAGGTGATTCAATGGAAATTCACTTTTAAAAATATAAATTGGTTTAAAATATAAGGGGAATGTGATTGTTTTTTGTCCTTCAAATATGTAAGGGAAACTTTTCTTTAAGGATTGTATATCTGTAACATTTAATCCAAATTAACTAGCAGAATATACAGATTGCACCAAGCAAATGTACACAAATTTTAAGAAAAGAAAAATCTGTATTATATTTGGATACTCTTTTATTTTCTAAAATTATTAAGATTTATTATTCATTCTGTCTTCTGAATAGCACGTAGGTACACTGATCTTCAAGGTTTAGTTATCTAAGGAGGACACACATCTTGAATCTAATTTTTCAATTTGTGCAGAATAAAAAATTCAGCAGCCAGGCTCGGTGGCTCAGCCTGTAATTCCGCACTTTTGGGAGGCTGAGGTGAATGGATTTTCTGATCCCGCAGGTTCGAGACCCACCTGGGCAGTGGGACCACATCTCTACAATAAATAAAAAAATCTGCCGGGTATGGTAGCGCATGACTGTAATTCCAACTACTTGGAAGGCTGAGGTGGAAGGATCGCCTGAGCCCAGCAGGTCAAGGCTGTGGTGGGTGGGAGCGGCCACTAAACTCCAGTCTAAACGACAGAGTGAGACTCCAACACAAAAAGAAAAAAAAGAAAATAAATAAAAACTAAATGAATAAATAAAATAAAACATTCAGCATTTATGTGAGAAACATACTACTTGTCAAAGATGAAAGCAGAATTATACCATGTATTTTAACATATTAATAGGAAAAGAAGTTATCATTGGAGTATTATACACTTCTTAAAAAATCAATACCTGCATAATGAACATTTCTATATCCAACCCTGAATTGTAACCTTCTTTAAAGTAAAAAGATAAAAAGTAGAATAAAACAAAAACATCACTTCCATGTATTACAGTTTTTATTTATTTATTTATTTATTTTAATTTTTTAAAAAATTGGGGCACAATTCAGAGTTAGGTATAGAAACATTGATTATACAGGGTACCTGGTTGATAAGGTATGTCCCTCCCTCCCTTAGCAGTATCCCTCCACTGCCAATCTCATCCCTCCACCTGAGCAGTTTGCCACTACTGCCAATCACTTTCTTATAGCACTATAATTGATCAAGTTCTACTCATGAGGGAGACCATATAGAACTCTGTTCTTTTTTTTCTGTGATAAACCAATGAGAATTATCTACCTCATATCCATCAAACGTTCTGCAAAATCCTTATATCTGTCCTTTTTTATGACTGCACAACATTCCATTGTGTGTGTATACCATATTTATTTTATCCATTCCAGCTTTGATGGGCAACATGGTTTGTACCATGCTTTTGCTATTGTGATCAGAGCTGCAACAAACATACTTGTGCACGTATCTTTTTGGTAAAATGATTTGAGTTCCTCCAGGTATATTGTCAGGGGAATTACTGAGTAACATGGTAGGTCAATTTCTTGTCCCTTTGGAAACCGCCACACTGTTTTCCAAAGATGTTGCTCTAGTTTTCAGTCCACATGCAATGTAGAAACATTTTTTTTCCAGATCATTACCAGCCTCTGTTATTGTTTGTTTTATTAATGATGGCCATTCTTACACGGGGTATGTGGTATTTCAATGTGGTTTCATTTGCATTTCTTTGATGATGAATGAAGCTGAGCACATTTTCATGTGTCTGCTGGCCGCCCATATCTCTTCTTATGAGAAGTCTCCCATCATGTATTTTGCTTACTTTTTAAAGGGACTCTTTTTCTGTGTTTTTCTGAGTGTTTGAGTTTCTTGTAGATCCTAGATGTTATGTCTTTGTCAAATATGTAGGTGGAGAATAGTTTTTCCCATTCTGTGGACTGTCTCCCTGCTCTTTTGATGGTTTCTTTTGCTTTGCAGAAGTTTATTAATTTGAGGAGATTCCACTTGTCTAACTTACTCTTAAGGTATGGGCATTTAGGCTTCTGAAGAGGAATTAATACCCAATCCCAGTTTCCATAAAGGTGTCCTCGTGTCTAAGATTATGTAATTGGTGTTTAAGTTTAGGTCTTTGTCCATTTAGAGTTAGTGTGTATGGTGATTGTTCGGGTTCCTGTTTCAATTTTGTGCATGTGGTGATGAATATGTTCTCCACTCCCCAGAGGGACTTGGAGGTTTCTCCATAGATGAGTTGGCTGAGAATTTGAGCATTTCATTCTCTGTCCTGGTCCTTTGGCCTATGTACCTTTTCTTGGACGATTCCAAGCTGTTTTGATTACTGTAAACTTATAGTAAAGTTTGAAGACTGGAAGAGTGATAGCTCCTGCTTTGTTTCTTTTGATAAGGATTCTTTTGGCTATTCATGATTGTTTATGGTTTCATATGAATTCTTTATTGTGATTTCCAGGTGTGAGAAGAATGATGTTAACTTAATGGTTATTTCATTGAATGTGTAGATTGCATAAAAGGCTAATTTTTAAAGTAAAAGATGTAAGCAAAGTCAGGGAAACAAGCATGTCACATTGTCATTTTTGACATCAGCCTCTGAATTTTGACATTATAATGGGAGGGACATTGACTACTGAGCAATCCTTAGGTTTCAAAGACTTGTGTACAGTGCTCTGCCAAAAGCGGTAGTCATGGTGGATTTTCATAAGCAAGATGTGAAGGAAACAAGGTGTTCACACCTATCCAAAAACTTCTTCAGCGATAAGTGGCCATTCAAGAGTCCACTGAAGCAGACAGTCTTCTTTTTCTTTAAAGCAGGATTTATTAAGAGGACAGAAAATCTCCCACAGTTGGAGGGCCCTGAGGAGGTTGCCCATGAGGTAGTCTTTTATTATTATGGTCACAAAGTCCTGTTGGATCTTGTTTATAGCACAACCAAGTAACATTTCAGCAGTTTCTTTAATTTAGAGAGTTTTGGATGTTTTAGTATTTTTTAACAGCTTTGTAGCAGTTTTTCTCTCAGGATTTGAACATTGCTTTATCTAAGATCAAAGTCAATGTTCCAGAATTTTCAATTATCTAAATTTTTATACTAATGAGGAGCCCAAATACTTACTTCTTTGTAAATCTACATGTTATTTTGGTTATTAAATATTTGGCCCCAAATTGTCTCTTTTGTGTGTGCCTGATTTTATATGCTTGGCGATTAGAAGTATGAGATTAATCTGAGATTTTGTTGCAGAGTTCAGGATTATGTCTTAGGTACAGAAAATAATAGGTGATTCAACGGAAATACACTTTGAAAAATATAAATTGGTTCAAAATATAAGGGGAATGTGATTTCCTATTTCCTTCAAATGTGTAGGGGAAACTTTCTCTAAGAATTGCCTTTCTGTGTAATTTAATCAAAATTAGCTAGCAGAAAATACAGAGTGTACCTAGAAAATATACACAGTTCAAGGTTTAGTTATCTAAGGATGATATATACATCTGGAATCTCAACAAGTTTCAATTTATGGAGAATAAAACATTCAGCATTTATGTGACAAACATAGTACTTGTCAAAGATGAAAGCAGAAATATACCATGTGTTCTAACATATTAATAGGAAAAGAAGTTATCACTGGAGCATTATACACCTCTTAAAATATCAATCCCTGCATAATGAACATTTCTATACCCAACCCTGAATTATATCCATCTTTAAAGTAAAAAAAATTAAAAAACAGTAAAACAAAGTCATTTGCACATTTTACAGCTTTTA
>NW_006991025.1:0-452 GCF_000164805.1 Carlito syrichta | reverse complement strand
GATATGATATAGTTAGTATATATAACAAGACCTCTTTTATTTATTTTTGTTTGTTTGTTTGTTTGTTTTTGTTTTTGAGTTGGAGTCTCACTCTGTCGCCCAGACTGGAGTGCAGTGGCCACTCCTGGCCACTGCAGCCTCAACCTGCTGGGCTCCGGCGATCCTTCCTCCTCAGCCTTCCGAGTAGCTGGAACTACAGGCATGTGCTACCACGCCCGGCTGATTCTTTTTGATTTATTGTAGAGATGAGGTCTCGCTGCCCAGGCGGGTCTCGAACCCGCGGGCACAGGCAATCCACTCACTTCAGCCTACCAAAGGCACGGGATTACAGGCTGAGCCACCAAGCCTGGCTATTTTTTATATATTTTTATCATAAAGTTTAGAAAAATGAGAATAATATAAAACTAGTGAAAAATTTGACATTGTTTTTATAAAATGAATCTATCAATGTC
>NW_006991024.1:0-330 GCF_000164805.1 Carlito syrichta | reverse complement strand
GGGCTCAGGCAATCCACTCACCTCAGCCTCCCAAAGGCACGGGATTACAGGCTGACCCACAGAACCCAGCTGCTTTCCAGTAATTTATATGGAAGAAGGCACAGTAAACGAGGCACCTCATTGAGAGCCGCTACCATATAAATTGATTAAGGAACTTAAAGAGGCTTGTACTCGGTATGGTTCTACAGCTCCTTCTACTATTACTATTATGGAAAAATTTGCCACTCAGTGGATGACACCACAAGATTGGCAACAACTTGCTAAAAGCTGTTTGTCAGGAGGAGCCTAATACCTATGGAAAACTGAATTTGAAAATCAGGTAAGGATCCA
>NW_006991023.1:2018-2781 GCF_000164805.1 Carlito syrichta | reverse complement strand
AGTTAAGACAGCTAGTTACGTCAGCTGGATAGCCAGCTAGCTGGCTAGTTAGTGACCTAGTAAGTCATTTGGCTTGCCAGCTGACCAGTTAATTGAGTCAGCTAGTTAAGTCAGCTGACTATCCAGGTGACTAGAGAGCTATAGCACTAGTTAAGTCAGCTGGCACTCCAACTGGATATCTGTTAAGTCAGCTAGTTTAGTCACCTGGGAGGCGAGCTGCCTAGTTCGTTAATCAACTAGTTAAGTCAGGTGGCTAACCAGCTGGATACCTAGTTAAGTCACCTCATTAAGTCAGTTGGCTAGCCATCTTTCTAGCTAGCTAAAAAGCTAGTTAATTCAGATGGCCAGACAGCAGGCTAATTAGTTATTTCAGCTAGTTAATTAGCTGACTAGCTAGGTACCTAGCTAGTTAAGTCAGCTACTTATGTCAACTAGTTAGCTTGTTAAGTCAACTAGTTAAGATGACTTTCTAGCAAAATATGTTGCTATTCACCTAGCTAGTTATTTCAGCTAGTAAATTCAGCTGGCTAGCTAGGAAGCTAGCTACTTGTCAGTTAGTTAACTCAGTTGGCTAGCTAGTTAAGTCAGCTAGTTAAGTCAGCTGGCTAGACAGCTGGTAGTTGAGTAGCTAGCTAGTTAAGTCATCTGGCTAGCCAGCTGGCTAGCAAGTTAAGTCTCCTAGTTAACTCAGCTCACTAGCCAACTTGTTAGCTAGGTTCTAAGTAGTTATGTCTGCTGGTAAGCCAGCAGGATTCATAGGTAG
>NW_006991023.1:0-443 GCF_000164805.1 Carlito syrichta | reverse complement strand
ACTGAGTTGTCAGCTAGCTAAGTGAGCTAGCTAACTAACTAGCTAGCTAAGTAAGCTACCTAGTCACCTACCTCACTAATTAGCTAATTATTTGAGTCAGTTACTTAACTCTGCTACCTACATAGTTAGCTAATTAATTAAGTCAACTCGTTATTCGGCTAGGTAAATAGTTAGGTAACTATTATATTCAGGGAGATAAGTCAGCTAGCTAACTAGTTAAGTCAGTCAGTGAACTCAGCTAGGTAAGAAGTTAAGTCAACTTGCTAAGTCAGCTTCTAATTTATCATCTGGTTAAGACAGCTATCTAGCTATATAGCTAAAGGTTTAAGTCAGCAGGTTGAGTCAGGTAGTTAGTTAACTAACGGGTTAAGTCTGTTGGTTGAGTTACCTAGCTTGCTAGTTAGCAAACAAGTTGTGTCAGCTGGTTGAGTAGGCCAGCTAGG
>NW_006991022.1:0-832 GCF_000164805.1 Carlito syrichta | reverse complement strand
TCATTCTATAAAAAAGATACCTGCACATGTATGCTTATCACAGCATTGTTCACAATAGCAAGATTATAGAACCAACCATGCTGTACACCAATAGAGGATTAGATTTTTTTAAACGGGTACATATATACAATAGAATATTACGCAGCCATAAAAAAAAACAAAATCAATTATTTCCCAGCAACCTGGATGGAATTAGGGTTTATAATACTGAGTGATCTTTCAAAGAAATAAATATCTGAGTATCACATATTCTCACTCATAAGTGGACCTTGAACAACTACTGCAATACTATAAGAAAAGGATTGATACTGGCAGGAAACTATAGGGGTGAGGCTGGGAGGAGCGGGAATGTGGGATTAACGGTAGTCAATATCTGTTTGTGGAAGAGGAGCACACCTCATCAACAAGGGTACCTGCACAATAAATATTTGTATACCTAGCCCTTAACTGTACCCCACAACTTTAAAATAAAGAAATATATATAATTTTAAAAAAACTATCCTATTACCTATGCAAAGGATGTGTTAATGCCCTACTATGTTATGGTGTTGCTTCTTAATATGGTTCCCTCCTCTTGGAAAAATTACTGTAATGTCTATACCTTTTCTTTAACTGCTTTTACATCAGAGAATGTCCTAGCAATCCAAAACTAGATCCATGGTTCACTTGTTTAAAGTAAACCTTTCCTGATCTGGCACAAATAGAAAAGAAATACATATCTGCAAACCTGTATGGTAAACAGGGTATACCAATCATTACTACAGTTCAATAATATAAACATGGGCAGCCCCTAGTTATATAAGTTAGGTAGACTTTTATCTCTGCCCTATTG
>NW_006991021.1:0-773 GCF_000164805.1 Carlito syrichta | reverse complement strand
TAAAATTAAAGTAAGAATTAGATAAATAGCAGATAAATGTTTATTATTGATGTAGGTATTAGTTAAATAGAAGGAATAGGAAATAATTAAGTTTTAAGATAAACTTAAAATTATATACACCTAATGTAGGTTTAAAATTAAATACATTTAGGATTAGAAATAAGATTAATTTCATATATAAGTGTAGATTTAGACATAAATTTTGTTTAGAAATATAAAATGTAAAATGGGTAGAATTAAGAAAATAGATTAGTAAAGGAAAAGAAATAGAATAGTGAAGGGAAGAGATTCAGTTGGTCTAGAGGTCACAGGATGTGGCTGATAAATTGGCAGCTGGTATTTTGTTACACCACTGGTAGCAGGAAGGAACAAAATGAGACTTGTAAAGGTCAACTTCCCCATGAACAAAAGAAAAAAACATGATGTAAACATTTAATGTGTAATATTTTGTGGGTAGGGGGGTCAGTAAAAAACTATATAAGCTTGTAAGAGTTGAATAAAAAATGGCAGAGTCTTGAACTCTCCCCAGGAAGAAGGATCCTGTCATGTTCGTCTTTTCTTTTTTGCTGCTTCCCGATTCCCCTTGAGTCAGCTGGATAGACACCTGGCCAGCTGGTAAAATCAGCTAGTTAAGTCAGCTGGCTAGCTTCCTGGCTAGGTAGGTAGCTAGCTAATTAAGTGAGCTGGCTAGTCAGCTGGCTATCTAGTTAAGTCAGCGAGTTAAGTGAGCAGGCTAACTTGCTGGCTAGCTAGGTGACTAGTTAGTTAAACTG
>NW_006991020.1:0-583 GCF_000164805.1 Carlito syrichta | reverse complement strand
TTCTAGTGAGGTGAGTCTCTTGAAGGCAATAGATTGTTGCCTGATGATATTTCATCCATTCTGCCATTCTATGTCTTTTCAGTGGTGCATTTAGTCCAATTACATTTAGGCTAATAATTGAAATGCAAGAGTTGATCCTTGTCATAAAGTTCTTACAGAGTTGTTCCTATTTGTTTGTTGTCTTTTTTGGATTCTGGAGTTGGCTCATGTGTGTTTTTAAACTTTTGCCTGTACTCTTGTGAAGAATGCTGTTGTTCTTTTTTCTTTTTCTTCTGTGTTCAGTACTTTCTTAAGTGTTTCTTGTAGAGGTGGTCTGGTGGCAGCGTAGGTTCTTAGGGATTGGATATCTGGAAAGGATTTAAATTCTCCCTCACTAATGAAGCTTAGTTTGGCTGGGTAGGTTATTCTTGGTTGAAATTGTTTATCTTTTAGAACTTTGAAGATAGGACTCCAGGCTCTCCTAGCCTGAAGGGTTTCTGTGGATAAATCTGCTGCTATTCTAATTGGTCTTCCCTGGTAGGTCGTCTGGCCTTTTTTCTCTTGCTGCCTTTTAGGATTTTTTTCTTTTATAGCTACTTTGATT
>NW_006991019.1:0-624 GCF_000164805.1 Carlito syrichta | reverse complement strand
CTGGACCAGGTTTGGCTGCTACTCTATGAGGTCCATGGTGTGGCTCATGCTGGATCTTACTTTCCATAGTTCAATTCTGGAGACAGCTGAGCTCCATGAACCGAGACAGAGCTTTTGCTGGGAGCTATGGAGTCCCCTAAGGGGACACATTGACTTGGTGATAATTCAAAGACATTGTGAACCTTCCTTGGACTACAGAGAAGCCTAGGACATCTCCACCAAATCTTCCTTCCCTCTTTCTTTCACTCTGGGACATATTATGCTAACAATTTCCTCGGTTTTATTTCACTTTCCTTGAATTTCTTCTCAATAGGATGAATGTACTCTATTAAAAGTGCACATGAAGCTGGGCTTGGTGGTTCAGCCTGTAATCCCGTGCTTTGGGAGACAGAGGTGAGTGGATTACGTGATCCCACAGGTTTGAGACCCACCTGGGCAACTTGACAAGACCTCATCTCTACAATAACTTTAAAAAAATCAGCCAGGCGTGGTAGTGCATGCCTGTAATTCCGGCTACTAGGAAGGCTGAGGCGGAAGGATCACCAAAGCCCAGGAGGTTGAGGTTGCTGTGGCCAGGAGCGGCCACTGCACTCCAGTCGGGGTGACAGAGTGAGACTCCAACTC
>NW_006991018.1:0-9297 GCF_000164805.1 Carlito syrichta | reverse complement strand
AACACTTACAGATGAACTTTTTGTTGTAAAGAAATACAACAAAAAGTTTGCTTTTCGATGCAAAGAGCTTTTAGGGCTGTTTATTCACTGGAACCATGAATAATAGCATCCACTTTAATCTTCGAATTTTGATTTGTGTGAGAAACTGCTAGTAATTAGGAGGTAATTACAAGCTAGCTGAAAGTCACTACTAGACATCATGACATGAGAAAATAATATTGTATTATCACATTACACTTCATCTCTCTCTCTCTCTCTTTTTCTGACCCTGTAGACCTTAGCATGGATTCTCCTTGAAAACAAAACTTGTGTCCTTACAGTTTCATCTCTATCATTTTTACAGCATGAGAAGGGCTTGAGTAAATGTATGCTGAATGAATTAAGAAGAACAAGTAAGATTCACGTGAACATTCCTTGTTGTGTAATAATATGTGTGATTCCCAGGGAGATCTACTTTCCTAAACTAGACAGTAGTGTCATCCAGCATGCCCATGTTGTGAGCAAGACTGGTAAAGGAAACAAGAGTTAGGGGTGTGTTTGTCCTTAATATCAACACAGATTCATTGTTAAAAGGCATCCAATTCCTAGTTCAAGGCAATGTCCTGAAATGTGTTTGCCCCTTATTCATCAATTTATTTGTTAACCCCTTCAAACTCTCCCTGGCACCAAAACAGGTATTTATTTCTCTTTTCTCCTTTTCCCAGAAGTCATGGTGCACCACTTCTTCTGTATGCTTTCTACTTTCAGTGTGTGTTCTTTCACTCTGATAACTCTTTTTCCAATAAATTCTTATGGGTAATTTCTTTTTTTTTTTTTTGAGTTGGTGGCTCACTCTGTCACCCAGACTGGAGTGCAGTGGCCGCTCCTGGCCACTTCAGCCTCGACCTGCTGGGCTCCGGCGATCCTTCCGCCTCAGCCTTCCGAGTAGCTGGAACTACAGGTGCGCGCTACCACGCCCGGCTAATTTTTTGATTTAGTGTAGAGATGAGGTCTCGTCAAGTTGCCCAGGCGGGTCTCGAATCCGCGGGCTCAGGCAATCCACTCACCTCAGCCTCCAAACGCGCGGGATTACAGGCTGAGCCACCGAGCCTGGCTGGGTAATTTCTAAAGAACAAAAATGTTCACTTAGGTAGATGAGTTAAATTAATTTTTTTAAAAGTTGGTTTTGTGGTGGGTTTATGAAGAAGATCCATTTCTCCACCTTCATATTCTACCATACTGACTCATTCTACAAATATTTTTGACATCTGCTAAGTGACAGGCATATTTCTAAGTGCTAGAGATGTCCCAGTGAATAAAATGAACAGGAATTCATGCGCTTGTACACCTTTGACTTTGTTAAAGAGGTAATAATAAATCATTGTGCTGTCTAGTACACAGAGAAGAAGGTAAGTTCACTTATCTGCTATCCTCTGCCTGTATTGGTTTTACCATGCATTCCAGAGAACTGCATTTCTCAAACTCTCTGACCTTCTGGACTTTGAGTTCACCCATCATAAGACAAGGGAGATTGGGAGAATAGAAGCCCAGGTGTTTTTCTTGGGGTGCTTCCAGGGGTATCCAGTCACACAGTCCCTCTTCTATGGTCCCATCTTGACCTGGCATCGTGGTTTTAGTGCTCAAGGAGCCCCAGATTCAGGGTTCCAGTAATACTATTCCCCTTGCTAGTTCTTCTAGTCCCATCATGTTGTTGTAGAAGTTTCAGCTGTTGCTGGTGTCTGAGTTGTCTTTCCATCTTCTTTTTGACTTCTCATCTTTTCCATTGGCACCACTTCTTTGTATTAAATGTTCTCTGTTTTAAAGACCTAGGTCATTTATTTTTCCTATCTGAATTATACAAAGGCATTGGTTTTGTAGTGCTGGTTGTTTGGTGTGCAGTTTTGAATAGGGGTGATCATAGTAGGCTTCACTGGCAAATTAATACCCTAGCAGGATCTTGAAGTGGGTGAGGTAGTGAAGCATGTGGCTATTAGTGGGAGGCATTTCTGGCAGAAGATAAAGTCTATACAAAGTTTATAAGCAGTTTTGTGTTTGGCATATACTTTTACAGTGAGGGGGCCAAGGTGGTCATGTAGTGCTGAGAGGAAAAAGTAGAAGATGAGAGCTGAGAGATTAAGGGAAATCAGGACTTATGGAGTCTCACAGGCTATTACAAGGGCTTTGGCGTTATTCAGAGTGTCATAGAGAAAGGCTGCAATGTTCTGAGCCGAGGAATGGCACGATTCTGATACACTTTTTATAATTATCCTGACCATTGTGCTGAGAATGGAGGGGCAAAAGTGAAAGCAGATAAATCAGTTAGAAATCAATTGCAATAGACCATGAGAGTAACGACATTGGCTTAGGTAGGAGTGAAGTCATGTGACTCTGGATATAAGATGTAAGTGGAAGGATATTTATTGGACTGAATGTGTGGTATAAAAAAATTAAGAAGAAAGTGATTTCTGCTCTGAGCACATGGAGGAACAGAGATGTCTGTTATTGAGTGATATGAAGAAATTGTAGATGGGGTATGCTTGGAATATAAAGTTAGAGTTTGGGGTATAAAGTTAAGAGTTCTGTTTCAGACATGATAATTGGTGGATGTTCACCTGACATCCAATTGGAAATAGCAAGTACGAAATTTGACAGAGAGTTTGGATTTCAGGGGCAACCACCTACATACGTTTGATGGCAGAGAAGACAAGCAGGTTATGAGTCATTAGCATACAAATAGTATTTAAAAAGCCATGACACTGGGGATGATTTCAATATGGTAGTGAGTTTCGATAGGAGAGAAGGTCTAAAAATTGAGTTCCGGGTTACACCAAAGGTATAACACCACAGAAAGAAAAAGAAGAACAACTTGTCAAATAGATTAGGAAGAAACAGTTGAGCAAGGAGTGTGGTGTCTTAGAAACCAGACAGACAATGAGTGTGTAGAAAAAGGGAGTGAAAAACTGTGTGAAATACTGAAGACAGGTCAAGAAAAATGGAGACTGAGGCTATGATTAGACTTAGTGTGTGGGATTATTGGGGACCTCACGAAGAGCAATTTCAGTGGGGTGGTGAAAAGAGTTTGAATGGAGTAGATTTGAAGGAATGGGGGAAATAATTTGAGGGGCAGACAATATTTTTGAGGTCTTACTACAGAGGAAAATTAAAAAATGAGATGGCTGCTGGGGAGTGAGTGAGATCAGAGGACTTAATTTTTAAATTTATTTGTATTTTAGAGTGGTGGGGTACAACTGGGGGTTTGCAACGCCAGTAGGTGACATACAGGTAAACCTTGGGCTTCTAGCTGGCCCTCTTCTGGATAAAAGAAATAGCAGTATATTTACACATGGCTGTAATAATTCAGGAGAGGGAAATGATATAGAAAAGAAAAATGTATTTTAGCAACATATAGTCATGCATTGCTTTACGACAAGATATGTTCTGAGAAATGAATTACTGGGTGATGTCCTCATTGTGCAAACATCACAGAGTGTTGACAAACTTAGATGGTACAGCCTACTACTCACCTAGAATGTACAGTCTAGCTTATTGCTCTTATAGACTACAAACCCATACAGCATATTACTGTACAATACTGTAGGCAGCTATAAAACAATGGTGAGTGTTTGTATATCTAAACATAGAAAAAGTGTGATTAGAATATAGTACCAAATGTTATGGGACCACTGTGGTATATTTGCAGTCCATTGCTGACTAAGATGTCGTTAGGCAGTGCATACCTTCACTAAAGTAAGTGAATGAATGTGATATGGTGCAGATATGGAAGGGTTGACTTTAAATAGGAGCATGGATAATTCCTATGTGGTGAGAGGAGAGAAATTTAGGGACACAAATGCTAGGGGGTTTGCAGTTGTAGTGGAGGTTTGTGGAAGTTCTCCTTGGATTGCTTTAATTGTCCTAATAAAATAGAAAACCAAATGAGGATTGGATTTAAAGAGAAAAAAGGAATGTGTACAATTATTTCTGGCAAGTGAGTAAATGAATAGAGTAAAGAAATTTGGTTTGAATGCTGAGCAACATAGTTTGTGCTTGAGGTGTGTGGTCATATTTTAACCTGAGTGGTCATCTGTTTATCTCTGGCCACACTAAGCTTTACAGATACAGGTCTGAGTAGGTGAGAAGTCACATTTAACCAGCATTGTGGTTTTAACAATAGCATAGAATGAATATAGATGTAGGGACAAGGAGGGGGAAGTACATGCAAAAGCAGGGTCTATATTGACTGACTTTGGGAAATTTTAAGCTGGGCTACGAAGAGTCAGAAGACACTATGAGAGTAAGAAAAAGTGGCAGCATCAATAGATCTTACAAAGGACATTTGGATTTTGCTTCCCTTGGATTAACTGAAAACAAGAGAAATTTTATTCCTTCATTAAACCAGTATTTATCAAATATCCATATAATAGCACTGTGCTAAATGCTGAGGACACGGACATGAATTACAGAGCCACAGATTCTTCCATGGAGAAACTTACACTCCAATAAGTTACACAGAAAATAGACAAGTAAACAAAATAAGATAACTTGAGTCTGAATGTTTAAGCATCTTGCACCGTGTCACATAATCAAGGCAGCCAATGAGAGTGCTGATATTCTTACCAAACCTTCCAATTCAAGTTTAGCACTCTATCTCTATTTAAGTATACCTTTTAAACTTCCTCCTTCTGAAAACTCTGCAAAGGAAGTGCTTTTTATTGTTTCTGTTTTGTAATGAGAGCTTCTTCTGACTTGCAGTATGACTGCCTCTTTTCATCCTAGAATCCTTTTTTTAATTCCTAGATATGATTTGTGCCTTACAAATTAGTGAGAGGGCCTGAATTAAGAGCTTTGAATTGATACAGTGTCTCTTGACACTAAAAACATCTTTCAATCTATTCGTAACTAAGAGGCTTTTAAATTTTTTATTTGTTTAAAGATGTAGTCTTGCTATGATGCCCAGGCAGGTCTCTAACTCCCGGCCCCAAGCAGTCCTCCTGCCTTGGCTTCCCAAAGTGTTAGGATTACAGTTGTGAGCCTCCACTCCAAGCCTAAAGGAACATTTTACTGTTTATATCGGGAAACAAAGGGCAAACTAGACCAACAAACTAAAATAAGTAAATATAACCAATGGCATTTTATAGCATGTTTAGCTATACACAGAACTGGCATCTGTAATCTTATTTTGCTCTCCCGGTGCCTTAATTTTTAATGGTAAAGTTGAAGCTTAAAGGAACTCAGTCTTCTAGTAAGTTTTAGACGTCCTTGCATGCTAAAATAGTATATACGGAGGAAATCTGGCAAACTTATATTTGCTTGCCTTTTACTGAAGTGATCTTTGAAAACAAAATTAGTCCAGTGTGTAACTTAAAAAATTATTCCCATTCTTCCTCTGCCCCATTATCAAAAGCAATTGAGGAACATGTCTGTTGCTCATCTTTCTGGGGACCATATTGGTACATCAAAAAGCAACTTTCCCACCCACATTTTTATTCATTATTTGGTATTACTTTATTCACCTATGGTATTGATAATTTTTAACATGGGAATTCTCAGACAAAAGAGGCTTACAATAATTTTATGTTGTTTTGAACTCTCAATCTAAATGTATCTCTTTTTTTTTTTTTTTGAGTTGGAGTCTTACTCTGTCACCCAGACTGGAGTGGAGTGGCACGCTTCCGGCCACCGCTGCCTCAAGCTGCTGGGCTCCGCGATCCTTCTGCCTCAGTCTTCCAAGTAGCCAGAACTACAGGCGTGCGCTACCACGTCCGGATAATTTTTGATTTATTGTAGAGATGCGGTCTCACCAAGTTCCCCAGGTGGGTCTTGAACCCGTGGACTCAGGCAATCCACTCACCTCAGCCTCCCAAGGTGCGGGATTACAGCCTGAGCCACCAAGCCAGGCTCTAAATGTATTTCTAAAGAAAATGGAGAAAAGCCTCAAAAACCAGTGTTTCAGGACATCTTTTAGCCAAAATTGATTAGCCTGGAAGAATGATCATCTCAAAAAAATTTACACAATCAGATAAAATAGGAAAATTACTAGATAGAGAACAATATACTAGAATAGAGGCTTTTAAAGTCAATTTTATTAGAACTTGTGTTTAGTTTTTTAATAAAAATGTGCTTAAAATGAATAAATATTTAAAACAGTGCTCATGTAACCTTAATATTTTATTTAATATGAAACATATAACTATGTATTTATTTACTGTGGTGCTAAATTATTATATCTGAATATAAATCCACTGATTGTAGTGCCATTTTTCTATTTCTTGAGTGAATTGAGACTTAAAACATTTTTTTAAACAACAAAAAATAGCCCTCATTTTAAAAATTACCTTTCCCCAGAATTTTAGATTTCTCCCTTATTACTCATTTAGTTGTAATTTTTAATTTACCAATAGCTTTTATCAAGGCATCTGACTCAATTTTATAAAATAACACCCCTTTCAAATTTGCTCACCTATTTCATAATTTCTTTAAAGATAATATTTAATTAATTTAATTATGTAATTATCAGAGCCATGACTACTGGCACAAGGAAGTTTGAGAAGACAAACATTTGAATTTTGACAAATGATCATGCAATTGGAAGTAGTTAAAGCAAGTAGTTTAAAAGTAATCGTTGGTCATGTTTTATGGCATGCCGAGGTAATTTGTTACTAGATTTTACAGCGGGAATGGTGAATAGTGGTTGATCCAGAAGGTCGGTGGAGAGCTAGTACTTTAAAATGACTTCTACTGTTTTACATCCCATGGAGATTTGTTAGGAAATCTTATTAGCAAATTCAAGTTTCTGAAAAGACCTATAGTAAAGACTACTGCTTGGGAAGTCTTAATCAATGTTTCCCAAACTTATATAACTATGGCACTATTTTTATTTTCTATGTAAGTATTCATATTCTTTTCTTAAGAAAAATAATTTAGAGGATGTACACTTTAGGCCAGGATGAAGTAAGAGGGAACAAATTACCCTTTCTCCTGAAACATCTCAAAACCAGAAAAAATAAAAATAAAGCAATGGTTTTCAAGACATGGGCATCAGGCATGGAAAGACAGAGATTCCTGAGAAATGAGAGATCAGCAAAGGGAAACCTGAAATTGCAGTCTTCCGCCTAAAGATAATATTCAGTAATCACTTGTAAAAAGTGAAACCAAGTAGAGCCTGACAGGCTTTCTGAACTAAGAAGACAAGGGTACGTCTAAGCAGAGAAGAATTCTGGGGAGAAGAGAGGTAGCTAATACAGAGAATTCTAGAGGGCCTTTCTCAGCTATTCAGCATGGTACTACTCAAGTATGAAGTATGTATGTGAGAAAACTAAACACGTCAAAGTAAGGAACCATTAAAAAGAATTGGAATGCAGCCAGGCTTCGTTTAATGATGGGGATAGGTTCTAAGAAATTCACTATAATTTTGCCTTTGTGCAGAAATCCCTGAGGGTACTTACACAAACCTTTGAGGGGTACCCTAAAAAGAAGAATTTATTTATGCAAATTGTGAAATAATTCTTACAAGATTAAGCTTCAGTCACCTTCAATATACTCTCTGTTTAATGCAATATACCTATCAAGATGCTTTTTACACTGCTCAAAACAGTTTTTAAACTTGACAATTTTGATGGCTTTTTGTGTCATTTTTTTGTTTCAATTTCTTGTGGAAATGTTATTTCACATTGGCAAAACATTTCCCTTTGAGGACTTTTTTCTTTCTTTTTTTTTTTAATTATAAAGATGTGGGGTACAATTCAGGGTTAGGTATACAAATGCTGACTATGCATGTATCCTTGTTGATGAGGTATGCCCCTCCCTCCCCTAGCAGTTTCCCTCAACTGCAAATCCCTCCCCCTTCACCTGACAGTTTTCTACTACTGTCAATTGCTTTCTTATAGTATTATAATTGTTCAAGGTCCACTTATGAGTGAGAATATATGGTACTCTGTTCTTTGTTTCTGTGATAGATCACTGAGTGCGATCGACTCTAAATCCATGCAAGTAGATGCAAATTCCATATGTTTGACCTCCTTTATGATTACAAAATATTCCATTGTGAATATTACCACATTTTATTTATCCAGTCCATCTTCGATGGGGAGCATGGTTGGTTCCATGTTTTTGCTATTGTGAATAAGAGTTGCAACAAACATTCATATGCAGGTATCTTCTTTGTAGAATGATTTGAGTTCCTCTGGGTATATTCCCAATAGAGGAATTGCTGGGTCATATGGAAGGTCAATTTCTAGTTCTTTCGGAAATCACCACACTGTCTTCCAAAGAGTTTACACTAGTTTGCATTCCCAACAGTAGTGTAGAAGCATTCCTTTTTCTCCGTATCGTAAGCAGCATCTGTTGCTGTTTGTTTTATTAAAGATAGCCATTCTTGCTGGGGTTAGGTGGTATCTCAATGTGGTTTTGATTTGCATTTCTCTGATGATGACTGAGGCTGAGCATTTTTTCATGTGTCTGTTGGCTGCCTGTATATCTTCTTTGGAGAAGGGTCTATTCATGCCTTTGACACACTTTTTAATGGGCTGTTTGTTTTTTTCCATTCAGCACATTTGAGTTCTTTGTAAATCCTAGATGTTAGGCCTTTGTCAGATGTACAGTTGGCAAATATTTTTTCCCATTCTGTGGGCTGTCTCCCTGCTCTCGTGATGGCTTCCTTTGCTTTGCAAAAGTTTGTTAGTTTGGTGAGGTCACACTTGTCTATCTTATTTCTTAAGGTATGGGCATTTAAGTTTCTGAATAGAAGTTGGTTGCCAGTTCCAGTTTCCATAAGGGTGTCTCCTGTGTTTTCTAAGATTTTTACAGTTTGCAGTTTTACATTTAGGTCTTTGATCCATTTGGAATTGATTTTTGTGTATGGTGATAGGTGAGGGTCCTGTTTCAATCTACAGCATGTGATTAGCCAGTTTTCCCAGCACCATTTACTGAATAGGTTCTCCTCTCACCAGTGGTTGATGTTGGAGGTTTTGCCAAAATGAGTTAATTAAGAAACTGAAGTATTGCTCCTGGATTCTCTATCGTGTTCCATTGGTCTCTGTACCTGTTCTTGTACCAATACCAGGCTGTTTTGATTACTGTAGTGTTATAGCAAAGTTTGAAGACTGGAAGTGTAACACGTCCTGCTTTGTTTCTTTCGCTAAGGATTGTTTTGGCTATTCGTGGTTGTTTATGTATCCATATGAATTTCTGTCTTGTCATTTCCAGGTCTGAGAAGAATGATGTTGGTAACTTAACGGGTATTGTGTTGAATCTGTAGATTGCCTTTGGAAGGATGGACATCTTAACAATGTTGATTCTTCCTATTCATGAGCACGGACT
>NW_006991017.1:0-1321 GCF_000164805.1 Carlito syrichta | reverse complement strand
CCTCACCCAGGAACATTTCTTCCCCTGCAATCCCACTTTTCATGCCCTAAGGCCAGTCGCCCTGTGAACACACCATGCTCAGTTGAGAATCTAGTATGATTCTGATGTTTTTGGAGACAGAGTCTGGCTCTGTGTCCCAGGCCAGGACCCAGGGACATGACCGCCGTTCTCCACCAGTCTCAAAATTGGGGGCTTTGATGATCCTCCAGTCTCAGTCTCCGGAATGACTGGGACAACCAGCACCTTGACCCCAGACCCCTTGTTTGGTTGTGTGTGGAGACAGGATCTCACTGCGTAGCCTGGGCTGACCCTGGGCTCCTGGGCTCCAGCCATCCTCCAGCCTTGGCCTACAAGAGTGCTGGGATACCAGTCTTGTTACCTTGTGTCAGGCATTATGGTTTGTTTTTGATGAAGGATCGAGACCGGGCACGAATTCTCAGCCTCATCATCCCAGCACTTTGGGAGCCATTGCCAGCAGCCAGCACTAGCACGTGGACTGAGATCTGCCTGGGCAAATAGGCCAGACCTCATCTCTACTCTCCATCCCAAATGAGTTGGGCATGGTGGGGAGCTCATATCATTCTGGGATGCGGTGGCCTCTGTCTGGGGCATTCCTTTGTGTCACCCCCACCGACAGAACGTGAGAGCCCAGGCCATGCACTGTGACTTACAGCTGTCAACCCTGCACCCTGGGCGGCCAAGGAGGAAGGCTGCCTGAGCCCAGAGGTCAGAGACCAGCCCAGGCAATGTTGCCAGACTTCGTCTTGGTGAGAGGTTCCCAAAATCGAGTCAGACATGGTGGTCCCTGAGTCCCAGATACTCAGGGGCAGAGGAGGGAGGACCATCTGAGCCCAGCAGGTCAAGAGCCCGGGAGACATGATTGTGCAGCCATGACCCATCCTGGCTGATGGAGACTCCAGGGACAAAAAAGATGCCTCCCAGTGCATTACGATGGGTGTCTACATCTCCCCAGGGAAAAAATCTGCATGGTCAGGGGATGATGGAGTCATCGGGAGAGGAAGGGACCCATCCCCACCCAAAGGTGGCAGACCGAGGAACCAGAACCTGGGTTGACCGGGTCATTGCTGGACCCCCTTGATTGCGCTGTGCCACCCTAGAGCAGGGCCGTCTGTTCCATGAGCTCATACACGTCTTTGCTGTGGGGCACGAGTGTGGAGGTCAGAGGCAGGCCTTCTGGTGCACATGGCTGAAGGCACGGGACGAACGTGTCAGGTAGCCTTCTTTGAAACCTCGCAAGAATGACATGCTCGAAAATGCCTTTTTTTCTCCCATCCCTGAGGGTGACTCATTCTGCTGGATT
>NW_006991016.1:0-4327 GCF_000164805.1 Carlito syrichta | reverse complement strand
GTCACATCCCAGCTTGGCTCCTGGGAAGACTAGAAAGATGCATACATGAAAGCAGCAGAAAGGGGCTTGTGGTTCTCTTTGGGGGCTGACAGCCCACTGTGTGCCATGAGGGGAGCCCCTCATTACAATGAGCAACTACTCTGCGTAATCTTCCTAATGAGAGTATAGAAAAGGCGGGTACCCCGGGGCAAGGCACCAGGTGCTCAGTGAAGCCCCCCGTCATCAGACGCGAGGTACAGATAAAAGCAGAAAAAGCACAGAGGAGCCTGTGGGGGTGTTGGGAGTGGGACCGTGGCGCTAACGGCACATTAAATGAAAACATGGCTGTGCAAGTGAGTCGGGGATCCTCGATCGTAAGGATAATCGATGTAGTCCAAAAGATGAAATATGGACGAAGAAAGGCTTTTCCCCATGTTATAGACATAGCCCAGTGGTAGAGCGTCTCCTGCCACGTGAACTCCTGGTGCATCATGAATGCCCCGGCATGACAGGAAGGTGGGGATCGTGCCGCTCGGACCATGAAAGCCAAGTATCACGTTGCCACTCACCCCCAGTTAGTTTCTCGAGTTATCACAGACTAACTGCTGCCCGCCCTACTGTTCTCCTGATAGGTTTCATGCCGAGAATATCAGCAACATAGCCAACAGGCACGTAGTAATCCTTGTGTTGCTTGCCTTCTGGTTTGCGAACAATCCTTTCTTCTCCAGCTGGCTTTCTCCTTGAACTCCCCAGGTGGCAGCTTTGTGGCCATCCTCCGCTTCTTGGGGTAGCCTCCACTCTTACTGTCCTGATCCCTTTCTAGCGACTCAGGTGCCTCCTCTGCTTGCTGTTCCTTCTGCCCCGCCACCTCCTTCTGTACCTGGCTGCTCAGTCCCTCCCTGGAGACCAAGTTCACTGTCCCTATCCCTGAGAAACCTTCCACGGGCCTCTCCTCCTCTTCCTCCTCCTGAGTTTCTCTGCATCACATCTCCATGGCCAGCTATTCGCCCACGTACTGGGGAGACTGAGAAGCATGCGGCGGTAGGGAACAGCCATCATTTTTGTATCTCCAGCATTTCCGGCGTGTCCCGAAACAATGGAAACGAATACTTGCTACATCGGCGGGTGCGTGATGCATTAGGGTGTACAGTGCACTCTAGAGAGACGAAGTAGTCAGCGAAGACCCCAAAGGAGCAGGGCAGATGGGGGGTGGGGCATGGCGGCGGCAGTGAGGCCGACTCAACTTGTGTCCTTTGCCGTCGCAGCCACCTATGGGGCACATGCGAGAGAACTCAGATCATAGTGTTGAGAGAAGAGGACTGTGAGAGAGACTTCGTCCCTCAGCGAGTAAGTGAGGGACGCCGGTAGGGATAACACAAAGAGTTACCAGGGCTTAAAATGAAGTCAAAGCAATGTCTTCGAACACTCCAACAAAAACCAAATGATCTTTTCTTCCTACAAATAGAAGGACTCTTGCCTACTTTTTCTCACCTATTTGAATTCAGAAGCTACAAGATAAAGTGCTAGTCAGTTCATGCTTCTCTCACGAACAAGTGGGTTTCTATGAAAGCAAGGCGCAAGTCTGTTTCAAACAGACCGTTTCTCCTGCCCCTTGAGGAATAAAGGGTGACGTCTGAGCACCATGGCTCATGCCTGTAACCCTACACTTTGGGAGGGAGAAGTGGGAGGGCTGTGTGAAAACAGGAGTTCGACATCAGCCTGGGAAACACTGTGAGACCTAAAATAAATAAACTGATTAGCTGGGCATAGTAGCATGCACCTGTATTCACAGCTACTTGTGAGGCTGAGATGGAAGGATTGTCTGAGGCCAAGAGGTTGAGGTTTCAGTGAGCCGTGATCGTGCCACTGCACTCCAGCCTGAGTGAAAGAGCGAGACTTCTAAAAAAAAAAAGACAGAGGAACAAGACGTCTTCCTATCTGTAGATAAGGACCCAGTTGTTGCCTACACGACCAGTTGTTGCCTACGTGAAAGCAACCCTGACTCTAGTTCTCAGTTCTTTTGGGGAAATCCCTTGTTACTCTGTCCATGGAGAAGAACGTCCAAGTACACCAGCACCTTGACTGAACTCACACCTGCTGCCATCCTCAAGCACTTGTTTTTACCTGACTGTCTCCTTGACCTTATCTACATTCAGAAAATCTCATTGCTTTCTTCTTCTCTCATAACAGGTGTCAAAGACACAGCTGCTGATTGTTCTTCAGTGACTTCCCCTCATGCTTTGATGACCCCTCCCACTAGTGAAGAAGCCTCCTCTGGGTTCGCTGTGTCTCTCACATCCTTATCACCCACACAGGTCCCCATGGCAATAGGTTTAAAGACCTTTGACTGCAAAGCCTAGAGCCCAGTGTGGTCCCTTCATCAGCATCACCAGGGAGCTCGTTAGAAAGACAGATTCTAGGCTGGGTACTACAGCTGTAGTGATTCACAGCTGTAATCCCAGTGCTTTGGGAGGTGGAGGCGGGAGGATTGCTTGAGGCCAGGAGTTTGGGGCTGCAGTGAGTTATGATTGCATCAGTACACTCCAGCCTGGATGTCAGAGCAAGACTTTGTCTCTATGAAGAGAGAAAGGAAGGGAAGGAAAGAAAAAAGGGAGGGAGGGAAGGAGGGAGAGAGGAAAAGAAATACAGATTATCAGATTTCACCTCAGATGACTTAATGGGAGACTCTGAGGTTGAGACCCAATTGCGTGAAATGATTTTGATCATGCTAAAGTCTGAGAACCCCCCCCATTCCTCAATGCTAGACGTTAGAGAGATGAATAAGCACTCTACTGTGCCAGACCGCGGCATTTAACATTTTTCTCTGTTTTTACTTTATACCCTTTTCATTCATGGAACTTTGTGTACTAAAAGATGGAGTCTTTCTGCAATGTAGATTAGTTAATTTTGTGAAAAAAAAATCAAAAGTGAACATGATTTTGGTTTCATGGACCACCACAGTTCCACACTGTACCAGCCGGGGTCACCCACATCACCTTGGGTCTTACAACCATAGTGCTTGCAGGTCAACTTCCACCTGTGAGCTCCACGTTTCTTTGCTTGAGGGCTTTTTCTGACTGGCTGAACCACTTGGCCTGAGATGTGAAAGAAGTTATGTTCCTGAGAGCAGCCTTCAATCAGTGACTGACAAGAGTTGTCTTTTGAAAGTGCCAGTTCTTTTCCTGCTTGGGAAGGGTGTCTCTGAGGCTGGTTCTCCCTGGCTCCCAGGACTCTCCAGAGGATTTGAGCTGCAGTTACTCAGTTAGCCACAGTGGTAGCTTGCTTGATAGCATACATTTTATGACATGCACTTCCTTCTTGATAGTACACATTTTGTGAAACGCCACTCACTCATTCCATTGGTAAAGAAGGGATCCCCACCTTAGGATTATGGGGATGCCCAGACAGGTGACATCCAACACTGGATCTATGAGATCGATGACAATTTATTAGTGACATAAACTGACAGCATTAGGGAGGAGGACACTGCATGCTACACAGGGTCACAAGCACTTGAGTCCTTAGAGTGACCTACTAGGGACTGCAGGAGGCAGGCTTTGTAGTATCAAGAGAGTAGGTGTCCCCTGGTTTCTGGGGAAGATGTGACTCTCTTGTTTGAGTAATTCCACAGGCTGTCAGGCAACTGAAGCCCACCACTCAGGGATAAGCAGAAATTGTGTCTGGCCCCTGTGATAAGGAGGACTGCTTGGCTGGGGGACCTTATCTGTGGGAGCAGAGTAGGCAGGGAACTTGCAGTTAGGCCATTGGGGTGCCCCTCCCACCCCGTTTCCCCCAGATGTCAAGGAATGCATAATAATGGGTCTTGATTTTAGGCCTTATACCTCAGTATCTCACCTCCTCACATCCCTCCCATCATACTTGGGGTCATCTCCCAAATGTCTCACATTTCAGTCCTTGTCTCATGGTCTGCTTTTTGGAGAAGTCAAACTAAGATAGCTATATGTATACATACAAGCTTGTCCTGCTACTAGATGTGTGTGTGTGTGTGTGTGTGTGTGTGTGTGTGTATTTGTTATTTTTTATTTTTATTTATTTTTATTTATTACCGAATGGTTAAGTATTTGTGCAAATGTGATAACCTGTTCAGTATACCACCAAATAATGATACTATAAAACACGGATATGACAATGAAAAACATGAGACACATTTGTACTCGACTTTGTTGTTTTCGTCCTCCCTTTTGTTGATTTAAGCAAAGTAGAAATAGATTACTTATGTTGAAATTTTTTAATTTATTCAAACAATAGAGAATGGTGAAAGCCCTTGTGAATTCTTTCCTCTTCATTCCTTCCCCAGAATATCCACTATCTTTGCTTTGTTGTTTAT
>NW_006991015.1:0-2722 GCF_000164805.1 Carlito syrichta | reverse complement strand
GAGAGGTACAGAATGGAATGGAATGGAATGGTGAGGAACGGAATGGGATGGAATGGAGAGTAATGGAATGGAACGGAAAGGAATGGAGAAGAATGGGATTCAATTGTATGTAATGGAATGGTGTTGAATGAAAAGGAATGGAATGGAACGGCGGAATGGAATGAAATGGAATAAAATGGATTGGAAATGAAAGGAATGGAAAGAAATGGATAGGCATGTTATGGAATGGAATGGAACGGAATGTAGAGGAATGGAATGGAAAGGAGAGGAATGGAATGGAGATAAAACGAAAGGAAAGGAATGGAATGGAGTGAAATGGAATGGAATGGAAGGGAAAGGAAAGGAGAGGAATTGAATGGAATGGAGAGGAATGGAAGGGAATGGAATGGAATGGAATAGAATGGAATGGAGAGTATTGGAATGGAATGGAAGGGAATTGGAAGGAAAGGAATCGAATGGAATGAGAGAAAAGTAAAGGTATGGAGTGGAATGGAATGCAATGGGGAGGAATGAAATTGAATGGAAAGGAATGGAATGGACTGGAATGGAATTGGAAGGAATGGACCTGGATGGAGAGGAATTCAATGGAATGGAATGGAGAAGAATGGATTAGAGTGAAAAGGACAGGATTAGAATGGAATGAAAGGACTGGAAAGAATTTCTGAGAAATGGGATGGAGAAGAATTGAATGGAATGGAATGGTGAGGAACAGAATAGGGTGGAATGGAGAGTAATGGAATGGAACGGAAGGAAATGGAGAATAATGGGACTCAATGTAATGTAATGTAATGGAGTTGAATAAAAATGAATGGAATGGAATGACGGAATTGAATGAAATGGAATGAAATGGATTGGAAATGAAAGGAATGGAATGAAATGGAGAGGCATGTTATGGAATGGAATGGAATGGAACAGAATGTAGAGGAATGGAATGGAAAGGAGAGGAATGGAATGGAATGGAGATAAAACGAAAGGAATGGAATGGAATGGAGTGAAAAGGAATGGAATGGAAGGGAATGGAAAGGAGAGGAATTGAATGTAATGGAGAGGAATGGAATGGAAAGGAGTGGAATTGAATGTAATGGAAAGGAATGGAATAAAATGGAGAGGAAAGGAATGGGATGGAAAGGAATGGAGAGGAAAGGAATGGATAGGAATGTGTTAGAATGGAATGGAATGGATAGTAATGGAATAGAATGGAATGGAGGGGAAAGGATTGTAATGAATGGAGTGGAATGGAATGGAATGCAGTGAAATGGAGAGGAAGGGAATGGAGAGGATAGGAAAGGAGTGGAATGGACTGTAATGAAATGGAATATTAAGGAATGGAGAGGAATGGAAAGGAGAGGATTGGAGAGGAATGGAATAGAGTGGAATGGAATGGAATGGAGAGGAACGGACAGGAATGGAATGGAGAAGAATGGAATGGTGTAGAATGGATGCGAATGGATTGGAATGATATGGTACGGAAAAGGGAAAGAAATGGAATGGAAAGGAATTTTGAGGAATGGAGTAGAGTGGAATGGAATAGAGTGGAATGGAATGAAATGGATTGGAATGGAATAGAATGGAATATAGAGGAATCGACAGAAATGGAATGGAGAAGAATGGAATGGAATGCAATGGAGTGTAATAGAATGGAGTGGATTGAAATGGTATGGAATGGACTGGAATGGAAAGGAACGGAATGGCATTGAATGGAATAGAATGGAATGGAAAGGAATGAAAAGGATTGGAGAGGAATGGAAATGAAGTTATGGTTTGGAATGGAAAGGAATGGAATGGAATGGAGAGGAAGGTTATGGAAATGAATAGAATGAAGAGGAATGGAATGGTGGGAAATGGAGTGGAAATGATTGCAATGGAAGGGAATGGAACAGAATGGAGGGGAATGGAATGAGATGAATTGCAGGGGAATGGAATGGAATGGAATAAAATAGAACTGTATACAAAGGAATGGAGTGCAATGGAGAGGAATGGAGTGGAATGGAGAGGAATGGATTGGAATGGAGAGGAATAGAATGGAATTGAATGGAGAGAAATGGAAAGGAAAGGAATGGAATGGAATGGAGAGTAATGGAATGGAATGGAAGTGAATGTCAAGGAAAGGAATGGAATGGAATGGAGAGTGTTGGAATTGAACAGAAGGGAAACGAAAGGAAAGAAAGGATTAGAGAGGAAGGGAATGGAAGAGAATGTATTAGAATGGAATGGAATGGATACGAATAGAATAGAATAGAATGTAGTTCAAAGGACTGGAAGTAATTGGAATGGAATGGAATGGAAGGGAATGGAGTGGAATTGAGAGGAATGGAATGGAGAGGAAGTTAAAGGAGTGGAAAGGAATGGAATGGAATATAGAGAAATGGAGAAGAATGGAATAGAGAGGAAAGGAGGTCAATGGAATGGATTGGAATGGAATGAAATGGAATATAAAGGAATCGAGAGGAATGGAGAGGAATGCAATGGAATGGAATGAAGTGGAATGGTATGGAAAGGAATGGAGAGAAATGGAGAGGAATGGAATGGATTGGAGATCAATATAATGAAATAGAGAGGAATGGAATGGAATGGAGAGCAATAAAATGAAATGGAGAGGAATGGAATGGAATGGAATGTCATGAAATGGAATGGAGAGGAATGGAATGAAATGGAATGGTATTGAATGGAATGGAATAGAAAGGAATGGAATGGAATCGAGGGAAATAAAGTGAAATGGAGT
>NW_006991014.1:0-385 GCF_000164805.1 Carlito syrichta | reverse complement strand
TGAATCAGGTTCAGGAAAAGGTTTCATAGGGGGTGACCTTGTGTGTACTGTTGAAACTCCCTCTCTGAAGGTATCTGGGAATGCATATTAAGGTGAAATTCAATTCATACCATTGTATTTTGTGTTAAGAGTTTTATTTGTATGCAACTGTCATAATTTAGAACTTCCGTGTTACTCAGAAATAGATTTTAGATTTTCTAGAGTTATTTTTGATGAATGTTTTATTTGGAAAAAAAGCACTGAGTCAAGAAAGTAGAGGCCCATCACTGTGATCCTCACCTGTGTCTGTGGCATTGCCTTGAGGGATGGAAAAGTGCACTTCACATCTTGTTCAGTAGTGAGACATCACAGGAGGGATTTTGACAAGATCAAAATAAAAATGGAC
>NW_006991013.1:0-375 GCF_000164805.1 Carlito syrichta | reverse complement strand
TGGACCACCTCAGTGATGGTTGTCACAGAGAAAGTCCTCCTCTGTTATGATTTTCTCATTGTCCGACCCTCCAGCAAAATGGGTGCCCCAGTGACTGCCCCCCTCGTTATTGTTGCCACAGTGACTAGTCCTCCAATGTGGGGGTGCCCTTGTGACTGGTTCATCTCTGTGATTGATTAACAGTGATTGCCCTCTTCTTTTGTGCTGGGTACCCCTGTGATTAGATTGCCCTCCTATGTTAGGTTCTGCAGTGAATGCCCCTTATCTGTCATGGATGCCCCAGTGCCAGGCATTTCTCTAAGAATGATACCCTAGTTATTGGCCCTCTTCTATAATAACTATCCCATTGTCTGGTCCTATGTAGTAGGTGCATCA
>NW_006991012.1:0-445 GCF_000164805.1 Carlito syrichta | reverse complement strand
GGGTCAGATGTGACTTCATCTTTTGTGTTTCTGATTGTGCTTATTTGGGTTTTTTCTTTCGTTTTCTTGGTCAGTCTAGCTAGGGGACCATCAATCTTGTTTATCCTTTCGAAGAACCAGCTTTTTGTTTCATTGATTTTTTGTATTATCTTTTTGTCTTCTGTCCTGGATTTGGGCTTTTATTTTGGTGATCTGGATTCTTCTGTTGAAATTAGGGTTTTTGTGGTCTTGCTTTTTCAGCTCTTTTAGGTGGCTTGTTAGGCTGTTAATTTGTGATCCTTTCTTCATGTGCGTCTGTAGGGATATAAATACCCCTCTTACTGCAGCTTTCATTGCGTCCCAGAGATTTTGGTAAGATGTTTCTTCATTTTCATGTGTTTCCGGTATCTTTTAATCTCTGTTTTGATTTCATCATTGACCCAGGAGTTGTTTAGCATCATGCTGT
>NW_006991011.1:0-374 GCF_000164805.1 Carlito syrichta | reverse complement strand
GGAGGGAGGCCTGCGTGGGGCGTCTGTATGGGGCGTGTCCGCGGCAGTCCCTCCAACCACACGCCCAGAGACGAGGCCCTGCGCCATGGGTGCCAGGGCGGGCCGGCTGGGTGTCCTCACGAGAGCTGGTTCCGATCCTGGCTGCTGAGGCCCACAGCCCCACGTCGTGCCCAAGACGAGCGCCGTGGGCGCTCTGCTCCGTGTCAGCTGTGAAGGGGAGTGCTAGCACCGGCCTCCCCGAGTGTGGATGAAGTGTGGGCGTGGGCACTGTGTTCCCTGCGCAGTGTGATCGGAGACAGGGTCTCCTGGTGTCGCCGGGCTGGAGTGCAGTGGCTCGATCACAGCTCCCTGCAGCCTTGACCTCCTGGGCTTAA
>NW_006991010.1:0-365 GCF_000164805.1 Carlito syrichta | reverse complement strand
TGTATTTATTCAGGGTCAGTTGTGATTTGATCTTTGTATTTCAAATTGTGTTTATTTGGGGTTTTTATCTGTTTTTCTTGGTCATTCTGGCTAGGGGTCTATCAGTCTTGTTTATTCCATCAAAGAATCAACATTTTTTTTAAAACTTTTTTTCTATGATATTTTTGTCCTGTATGCCCCATATTTGGGCTTTTACTTTCGTGACCTAGATTCTTCTGCTAATGTTAGGATTTGAATGGTTTTGTCTTTCTTACTCCCGTAGGTGAGTTGTTAGGCTGGTAAATTTTGCATTTTCCATTTTCTTGATATGTGTTTGTAGATCTACAATATCCCCTCTTAGAACTTTTTTCATGAAATCCCAGAGG
>NW_006991009.1:0-399 GCF_000164805.1 Carlito syrichta | reverse complement strand
CAATTCAATTCCATTCCATTCCTCTCATTTCGATACCATTCCATTTCATTACATTCTATTCCATTCTAATTCATTCCTTTATATACAATTGCTTTACATTCCATTCGATTCCATTCCATTCCAACCCTCTCAATACAATTGAATTTCAATCAATTCCATTCCATTCCTCTCCATTCCTTTCCATTCCTCTCAAATCCATTCCATTCCTTTCCATCCCATTCCTTTCCCTTCCTCTCCATTCCATTCCATTCCATTCCATTGCATAACTCTCCACTCCATTCCATTCCTCTCCATTCCATTCCATTCCACTCCTCTCCATTCCATTCAACTCCATTCTTCTCCATTCCATTCCTTCCTCTCCTTTTCATTCAATTCCATTCCATATCTTTCCTCTTCATT
>NW_006991008.1:0-311 GCF_000164805.1 Carlito syrichta | reverse complement strand
TGACTTAACTATGTAGCCAGCTGGCTAGTCAGTTGACTTAACTAGCTAGCTATCCTGATAAGCAACAGACTAACCAGCTGACAACTATCTGACTTAACTAGCTGATATGACTAGCCTGCTACCTAGCTAGCAAGCTGACTTAACTAGCTGATTTAACTAGCTAGCTACCTAGCTGACATATCTATCTGACTTAACTAACTAGCTTCCTAGCTAACCAACTGACTTAACAACAGAAATATCTAGCAAGCCAGCTGGCTGCCTATCTGACATAATTAGAATTTTAACTAGCTAGTCAGCTGGCTTGACCACTG
>NW_006991007.1:0-357 GCF_000164805.1 Carlito syrichta | reverse complement strand
CCTAGCTAGTTATGTCAGCTAGATAGCCAGCTTGCTAGTCAGCTATCTAGTTAAGTCAGTCTCCATTCAGAGAGTTACTTAGATAACTAGTTGGCTAGCAACTTTGCTAGCTGGTCTGCTAACTAGTTGGCTCCTTGTTTTACATCAGATCAGCTAACTATTCAGCTTGCAAGCCTGCCAACTGGTCAGCAAACTTGTTGGCACGATTGCCAGCCAACAGGTCAACTAAATTGTCGGCTCGCTTGCACGTCAACAGGTCAACTAACTAGTAGTCTTGCTCACCAGCTGACAAATTGAGTCAGCTCACTGATCGGATCACTCACTGGACGACTAGTTAAGGCAGCTCATGAGTCAGCT
>NW_006991006.1:0-315 GCF_000164805.1 Carlito syrichta | reverse complement strand
GTGTCGTTGAATAATAATTGTCTTAAACTTGTCATCGGATAATAATTGGTTTATTGGTGTTGCTGGACTATTATTCTTATTCGTGTCGTCGGATACTAATTACCTTATTCGTGTCGTCAGTTACTAATTGTCTTATTCGTGTCACCGGATACTAATTGTCTTATTCGTGTCGCTGGATACTAATTGTCTTACTCGTGTCACTGGATACTAACTGTCTTATTAGGTCGCCGGATACTAATTTTCTTATTCGTGTCACTGGCTAATAATTGTCTTCTTCGTGTCGTCAGATACTGATTGTATTTTTTGTTATGTCAG
>NW_006991005.1:0-359 GCF_000164805.1 Carlito syrichta | reverse complement strand
TTAGGCCAACATGACAGCTGTGAAGTTAGCTCTGCTAACTAAATGGCCAAATAGGCCAGCCAACTTGTCAGCCAAATTGTCGGCTGACTAGTTACGTCAGTAAACCAGTCAACCAACTAGTTAATCATGCTAAATAGTGGTCCACCTCATCAGTAAACTCGTTGACCCAGCTAAATAGTCAGCCAACTAGTGGGTCACCTTATTAAGCCAGGTAATAAGTTGGCCAAGTAGTTAGCTAATGTGTTAAACCAGGTAACTAGTCAGCCAAAATTTTAAGTAACCTAGCTAACTCATTATCCATCTATTTAAGTCAGCTAGATAACTCATTTACCAACTAGTTAAAACGTTTAGCTGACTGG
>NW_006991004.1:0-321 GCF_000164805.1 Carlito syrichta | reverse complement strand
TGTGTGATTGATACCCCAATAATTGGCCATCAACTTTGATGGGTAATGCAGTGACTAGCCCTCTTCTTTGCCAGGCATTAAGCCTCCAAAATGGGTGTTCCAGAGGCAAATGCTTATCTCTGATGGTGCCTAGTTTCTGGGTCTCCTCCATAATGGTTGCCCCAGTTACTGATCCTACTCTGTGATGAGTGTCACAATGCCAAGGCTTTCTTCATAATAGATACTCCATTGACTGGGTATCCTCCATATTTGGTGTCCCAATGACAGATGCTTCCATGGGAAAAAATGCCCCAGTGACTGATACTCCTCTGTAATGGGTAC
>NW_006991003.1:0-333 GCF_000164805.1 Carlito syrichta | reverse complement strand
GTCTGTCCATTAGTGATTATCAACAGTAGTAACAGATTATCTTTTCTGAACTGTGCCTTTGTAAAGATGAGAAAGTCTTCTCCACAAAGCATTTTCCTCAAAGGTCAACGCCTTCACACACTTGTCTGCCACAAAAGGCAGGTTACTAGTATTTCTCACCCCAGGATTTAGGTTAGGCAAAATTTTGAAAAAGCACTCTTTTTTTGTTTTTGTTTTTGTTTTGAGTTGGAGTCTCACTCTGTCACCCACCCTGGAGTGCAGTGGCCACTCCCGGCCACCACAGCCTCGACATGCTGGGCTCTGGCAATCCTTCCACCTCAGCCTTCCAAGTAG
>NW_006991002.1:0-337 GCF_000164805.1 Carlito syrichta | reverse complement strand
TAATGAGTGCTCAATTGGCAGTCCTCCTCCATTATGGGTGCTTCTGTAACGAGGCCTCCTTTGTGATTGGTGCCATCAGTGACTAGCCCTCCTTTGTGAAGATTTTCCCAAAGGCTTGCCCTCCTCCATAACGGGTACATCAGTGACTTTCCCTCTTCTAATAAGAGTTCTACATCAACTAACTCTTCTCTGTGTTGTGTATGCTTGTGACTATCACTCCTCTTTGATGGGTGCCTCTGTGACTGCCCCATCTCTTTGTTTGATGCCCTAGTGACTGAGTCTTTTCTGTGATCAGTGCTCTGGTGACTGGGTAAACCCATGACTAGCCTACTTTTTA
>NW_006991001.1:0-751 GCF_000164805.1 Carlito syrichta | reverse complement strand
CTGACAAACTTTTCCAATGCATATACAAATATCCCAAGAGGAGTTCAGAGAATGAAGCATCCCTATCACAGAAGACTGTTTAACCAGTCTGCTTTCTGCACCTTCTGGAGAGAATGACTCCAATAACCTTTTCTGAAGCACGCTCTGATAAGTACCTAGTAGAAGAGATGCTTCTTGAAAAAAATAGAAACAAAGATACGTTTCTCTACTGCAGGACTTCTCAGAACCTTCTTAACTTTGCTTACCTAAAGTTTCTGAATTTATTTGATTCCATGATCATCTCTGTCATTAGGCCTGTGAATGTGGCTGGGGAAAGCATCGAGTAGAGAGAGCTAATCTCTGAGTTCCTGTAATCTTGAGCAAGGGATCTCCTCCTTTGGAAACCAAGAGAAAGACCCCCATAGGATGTGGCCCCAAGGTCCAGGGGAGAACAAAGAGAGGCTCCTCCCCGGCAGCAGGATCATAGCTGGCGGCTTCTGTCCCACCCACAGACTTTCCTACCAAGACACCAGACTTGCAGGTCACCCACCTGAGAATCTTCCTCTTACTCAGTACTTCTTTTCTGTGTTGTCTTAAGTACCAGAGCAGCCACCCCAGGGACTGTATACACACATACACACACACACACACACACACACGCACACACTCACACACACAGCTAGCTGAGTGTAACAACTGGTAGTTTTGTGAAATTCCAACTGGATCTTCTCCCACCAAAACTGCTTGAGTCACCCTGGAGGCTCCAGATGCT
>NW_006991000.1:0-344 GCF_000164805.1 Carlito syrichta | reverse complement strand
TTCCATTCCATTCCAGTCCTCTCTCATTCCATTCCATTCCTCTCTATTCCATTCCATTCTGTTCCGTTCCATTCCAGTCCATTCTATAACATTCCTCTCCATTCCATTGCATTTCATCCATTCCATTTCAATCCACTCCAATTAATCCTCTCTACACCATTCCATTAATGTCAATTCAATTCCATTCCACTGCATTCCCCTGCTTTTCATTGCATTCTCTTCCATTCCTCCTCATCCACTGCATTTCATTCCATTCCATTCCATTCTGTTCCATTCCATTCCTCTTTTTTCCATTCCTGTCTATTCCATTAAATTTCATTCCGCTCAATTCCATTCTATTCCAT
>NW_006990999.1:0-638 GCF_000164805.1 Carlito syrichta | reverse complement strand
TTGACTGACTAGTTGGCCAACTAGTTAGCTGTCCTAACTAGTTGGTCCAGAATTTAGCTGACCTAACGTGTCAGCTGATAAGTTGGGCCACTTTTCGGCAGCTTGGTTAGCTGACTTAAATAGTTGGCTGGCTCGTCGGCTGACCTGTTAGCTTACTTAACTCATAGGCTGGTGAGTGAGGCCACAGGTGAGCTGACTTAACTAAGCTGGCGAGTGAAAAGCTGGGCAGCTGACTTAACTATTTGACCGGCGAGTCAGCCGACTGGTCAGCTGATTTAACAAGTCAGCCAGTGAGTGAGCTGACTACTCAGCTGACTTTAGTCAGTTAGTGAGTGAGCCAACTGATCAGAAGAGTTAACTAGTCAGCCAGTGAATGAGCTGACTGGTGAGCTGACTTAACTAGTCGTCCGGCGAGTGACCTGACATGTGAGCTGCCTTAACTAATCAGCTGGCTTGCGAGCCGATCAGTGATGTGACTTAACTAGTCAGCTGGTGAGCAAGCCAACTCTTGAGCTGACCTGTTGGCCTGCAAGTGAGCTGAGAATTTAGTTGACCTGTTGACTGGCGAGCAAGCAATCTAGTTTGCTGACCAGTTTGCAGGCAAGCGAGCCAACTAATTAGCTGACCTGATGCAAAGT
>NW_006990998.1:0-347 GCF_000164805.1 Carlito syrichta | reverse complement strand
CTGCTTTCTAGCCAGTTGAATTAAATAGCATGCTACTTAGCTATCCAGCTGGCTATCCAGTTGAATTAATTTGCTGACTTATCTAGTTAGCCAGCTTTCTAGCCAGCTGACTTAACTAGCAAGCTACCTAGCTAGCCATCTTCTATCTCAGCTGACTTAATTAGGTGACCTAATTAGTTAGCCAGCTGGTTAGACAGCTGACACAACTAGTTAGCTACCTAAATAGCAAGCTGGTTAGCCAGTTGTCTTTTCTATCTGACTTAACTTGCTAGCCAGCTGGCCTTCCTGCTGACTTAATTGCCTAGCTACCTAGATAGCCAGCTGACTTAACTAGCTGAAATAACTAG
>NW_006990997.1:0-348 GCF_000164805.1 Carlito syrichta | reverse complement strand
TGCCAGATCAGTTGCTTGTCTGTTCTGTGCTCATTTCTGTTTGTACTTCATATTCTTCTTGTTGAAATTACATCCTAGTGTTCGTAATTCAATGTCTGTGTTACATGGTGTAAATTTCTTATCTGAATGTCTTGAATGACTAAAGGAACTGTCTTAATGACCAAATGACTTTTGAAATTATTTATGTTGAGTCTCACTTTGGATGAGTAGTTAAAATAAGTGAGAATTCTTTTAAGCATTTTACTGTAGAGAATTTTAAAAAATAAAATGACCAAAAGATTTAAGGTGAAGGTGAATTGTTTTATTTTGAACTCAGTGGAGATTAAAATCATCCATGAAGATGGTTTA
>NW_006990996.1:0-614 GCF_000164805.1 Carlito syrichta | reverse complement strand
TAAGTCACCGAGTTGAGTCAGCTTACTGGCCAACAGGTAAGCTAGGTAGTTATGAGGTTATTCAGCTGGCAAGCCAGAAGGCTATGTAGGTTGGTAGCTAGTTAATTCAGCTTACTACCTTTCAGGTTATCTAATTATTTCAGCTAATTAAATCAGCTAACTCTTCAGCTGTCTAGATAGGTAGATAGCTAGTTAAGTCTGCTGGCTAGCCAGCTGGCTACTTCATTAAGTCAGCTAGATAAGTCAGCTGGCTAGGCTGCCGGCTAGCTAGGAACTAGGCAATTAATTCAGCTGGCTAGCCAGCTGGCCAGCTAGTTAAGTTCAGTTTAGTCAGCTGGGTAACCAGCTGGTTAGCTAGTTAACTCAGCTAGTTAATTCAGTTGTCTAGACAACTAAGTAGTTAAAAAGCTAGTTATGTCAGATGGGTAACCAACTGGCTCGCTATTTATTTCAGCTAGTTAAGTCAGCTGGCTAACTAGGTAGCTAACTAGTTAAGTCAGCTAGATATGACAGCTAGCTAGCTAGTTATGTCAGCTAGTTAAGTCAGCTAATTGTATGATAGCTAGCTAAGTAGCTAGTTAGTTAAGTCAGCTGGCTAGCTAGGTAGCTTGCTA
>NW_006990995.1:0-351 GCF_000164805.1 Carlito syrichta | reverse complement strand
GGCTGACTAGTTAGCTGGGTTAGCTAATTTACTGACGTGTTGGCCCACTAGGTAGCTCACATAACCAGTTGTCTGACTGGTTTGCTGACCTAATTAGTCAGCTGACTAGCTGGCCAACAATTTAGCTGGCCTAACTATTCGACCTACTAGTTAGCTGAGCTAACTTGACGCCTGAAAAGTGGGCCAACTAGTCGGCCGATGGGTTAGCTTACTTAACTACTTGGCTGTATAGTCGCCTACTGGTTAGCTGTCTTAACTAGTCGGCTGGCATGTGGGCCAATTGGTCAGCTAAATTAAATAGTCGGCCAGCGAATGAGTTGATTGTTCTACTGACTTTAGTCGGCTGGCGAG
>NW_006990994.1:0-595 GCF_000164805.1 Carlito syrichta | reverse complement strand
TTTCAGATGCCCACACATCTGGGTATACATAGTACAGATAAAGTCTTTGCTACAATAAGGTCCTAGGTACAAGAAGATAAATGCAGAATAATTCACTTTCTAGATAGCAACATAATTCTGTTGTAGCTCCCTCATCTCCCCTGACCTTGATTTGTTGCTTTATAATAAAGCAGAGTGATGTGACCTCAATCACGCCTAGCTCAGATGCTTCAATCATGCCTGCCCTGGATGCCTAGCCCAGATGCTGATGGTGCTTGTTTTTTCAATAGCCCCTTGTATGGTTTTGCCCTCCCTTGTACAGTTTTGGTCTAGTTTTGCCCTATATAAGAGGCATACTAAAAAATAAACTGGCTCTCATCTATTGAGAAGAAAGAACTCCCAATATTGCTGTCTCTTGTCTTTCTTTATTTTTTCCTCCATGTGAGTGTTTTTTTTCATATATATATTTTTATTTTAAAGTTGTATGGTACAGTTAAGGGTTAGGTATACAAATATTCATTGTGTAGGTACACTTGTTGGTGAGGTGTGACCCCCTTTCCCGAGACAGATATTGACTACCATTAGTCCCACCTCCCTTCCCCTCCCTGCCCCCCCC
>NW_006990993.1:0-516 GCF_000164805.1 Carlito syrichta | reverse complement strand
TCATTGTGATGGGTATCCTAGCAACTCAACCTCATCCAATATGGGTGCCCCAGTGACTAGCCTTCCTCTGTGATGGGTGCTCCAGTTTCTGGACCTCCTCTATAACGTGTACTCCAGTGACTGCCCTTCCTCTGTGATAGGTGTCCCATTGACTGGTTCCCCTCAGTAATAGGTGTTTTATTGACTGAGTCTCCTCTGGCATTGCTGCTGCAGTGATTAGCCTTCCTCCAAAATGGGTGCTCCAGTGATTAACCCGACCCTGTGATGTGTGTCCAATAAGTGGGTCTCTTCCATCTATGTCATGGGTAGCTCAGTGACTGGTTCTCCTCTTTGATAGATGCTGCAGTGACTGTGCCTCCTCTGTAATGGGTGCCCCAGTGACTGGTCCTCATCTATCGTCATTGGCATAGTGAAAAGTCCTTCTCTGTGTGGGTGTCCCAGTGAGTAGTCCTCCTCTATAGAAGGGGCCCCCATGACTGGCCTGCCTCTGTGATGGGTGCTTCATTGACTTGCCCT
>NW_006990992.1:0-353 GCF_000164805.1 Carlito syrichta | reverse complement strand
ATATAACTATTCAACTAATGGCTTGCCAGCTGACTGAACTAGCTACCTCCCTACATAGCCTGATGGCTTACCAGCTGACTTAACTACCTAACTACCTAGCTAACCTGCTGGCAAGCGAGCTGACTTAAGTAGGTGACTTAACTAGGTAGCAAGCTGGCTAGCCAGCTGACTTAACTTGCTAGTTATTCTGCTAGGCAACTGGCTAGCCACTGACTTTGCTAACTGACTTAACTAGTTAGCCAGCTGTCTTAACTAGCTGCCATAAGTAGCTAGCTACCCAGCTAGCCAGCTCTCTGAACTAGCTGATTTAACTAGCTAGTTAACTAGCAAGCTTTCATGTAACTAGATGACTT
>NW_006990991.1:0-358 GCF_000164805.1 Carlito syrichta | reverse complement strand
CTCCCAAGCAGCTCCAATCACAGGCTTTCCCTTTGTCCACATCCTGGTCTTCCTGCCTGGCCTTGAACTCTGGGCCAGAGGCAATCTCCCATTAGGCCTACCCTCACCCAAGGTTTTCTGTGTTTTGCTTGGTGTCCAGGTGGGGGCTTGCTATGGTGTCCACCCTGGTTACGAGCTCCTGAACTCTGTTCATATGCCCCTCTCGTCCTCTCTGAGTGCCAAGGAGACAGGCATGAGTCACCCGGTAATCCCCACTCATACAAATGTTTGATAATCATGCCCTTCTTTTTCCCGAGATAGCCCCTGGGAGGAATGTGCCAGTCGATCCTGGGGAATGAGGCAAGTGGAAGGGTGGGTG
>NW_006990990.1:0-1406 GCF_000164805.1 Carlito syrichta | reverse complement strand
GTGAAGACGAAGTCTCACTGAGGGTGCCCAGGTGGGTCCTGGTCCATGGGCTCGGTCCGGCCACTGGTCTCAGGCTTGCAAAGCACTGGGATGATGAAGCTGAGCTCCAGATTGCTGCCTTGATCCTTCTTCGACAACAAACAAGAAGACCTGATGTGGAATCCCAGTGCTAGGGAGGCCAAGGCTCTCCACACCCAACACAACAGGGGGTCTGGGGACAAGGTGCCTGTCATCCTGGTCATGTGGGAGCTTGAGGTGGGAGGATCACTGGATCTTGGAATTTCGAGGATAGCTGTGAACACAGTCATGTCCCCAGGTCCCAGCCTGGGCCACAGAGCCAGATCCTGTCTCCAAAAACATCATTCATACACAGATATTCAACTGTGCGTGGTGTGTTCACAGGGTGACTGGAATTAGAGCCAGGAAAAATGAGATTGGGGGAAAGTAATGTCACCAGGTAAGGGATGTCCGTGGACTATCATGGGGAAGGTCCTCATTGTGGAGTCCAGGGTCAGCCTGCCTAGAACACATTTCTCACCTTGGATAGGAGAGCTGACAGAAACCCGGCCTGAGGGTTTCAGGAACTCCCATATCAAAGTGGAGTCAGCCATTGGGGGGGTTGGGGCTTGAAGGTGCTGAGATTGGGGGACACTCACATGTGGGGGAAGGACTGAGGCAGAAAGTTTACAGGAGAATGGATTTATTTATTTATTTTATTTTCTTCCCTCACTATGTTGCCCAGGCTACTCTCAAACCACCAGCTCGGGCCATCCTCATGGCCTGGGTCTCCCAAACTGCTGCAATCACAGGCTTTCCATTTGTTCGACATCCTGGTCTTCCTGCCTGGTCTTGAATTCTGGGCCAGAGAGACCCTTCCATCGAGGACTGCCCTCACCCAAGGCTTTCTAGGTTTTGCCTGGGGTTGAGTTGGGTGGGGCTTTCTATGGTGTCCATCCTGGTCTTGCGCTCCTGGGCTCCAGCAATCTTCCTGTCTTGGTATCCCTGAGTACTGAGGAGACAGGTGTGAATTACCCGTCCGTCTCCACCCCCCCAAAGGTTTGAGAGTCATGCCCTCTCTTTCCCCAACGTGGACCCTGGGAGGAGTGAGCTAGTCCACCCTGGGGAACAAGGCAGGCAGTGTGGTGGGCACTCTGGTGGAGACAAGCCAATGTATCCAGTGCTCCCTTCAGGAAGTGCTCTCTCCAGAAAGTGCCTTTCCAGGGTCGCAGGTCATTAGAAGGGAGTGGACCTTGCAGTGGGGCCCTGAGAGTGGTGTTGAGGACAAGCTTTGGGCCCACGCCTGTCATCCCGGCACTCTGGGAGGCCAAGGTGAGAGGATGGATTTGGCCTCCGGGTTTGAGACTCACCCCAGACCTTGTCTCTACAAGAAGCCAAAAAAATGCACA
>NW_006990989.1:0-533 GCF_000164805.1 Carlito syrichta | reverse complement strand
CTCACTTAAAAAAAAATAAACACTTCTCAAAAAAAAAGATTACCAAGGACTATTTCATCAATGCAGAGAAAATCCCAGTTTCCTATACTTTTTTAAATTTTGACCATATACAGAATGAACTATGAGCTTCACTGACATGAGCTTATTTTTCTATACTTGTTAGTCTCACACAAATGTATAAATCAGGAAAAAAAATCCTTTAATAAATCACATACCCCAATTGGAGTTTAAACACCATCTTTCTAAACTCAGTTTCCATTCCTTCTTGAAATTTCAGCAACACTTAACTATCCCTGAAATTATCTAACTCCTGTCCAATTTCTTATAATATTCCTTTTCTTATTCTCTTATTATGTTCTTTTCTTCCTTCTACCTCCAAAATTAGTACATTACTTTCTATATAATTTTTGAAATCTTAGGAACACTTAATGTCACCTTTCCTTTTAGTATTCTCTTGCCCTGAACATTTTTTTCCCCAGTGTTCTTTCTTTGGCCCATTAGTGGCTTATTTTCTTCTTCCAGGCTCCAAAGGT
>NW_006990988.1:0-359 GCF_000164805.1 Carlito syrichta | reverse complement strand
CACTGCGATGAGGTGGCCATAGTTCTCCAGCATCACGTCCCGGTATAGGCTCCGTTCCCCGGGGCTCATCTGCTGCCACTCCTCCTGGGTAAGTTCCATGGTCACGTCCTCGAATGACATGGATCCCTTCAGCAACATATTTTGTTCAAGGTCTCAAAATTAGGTGACACAGAAAATACCTGAGAATTTTTCCTGTTTACTCTTGAGGCTCAAAAACAGTTGGTTATAGAGGCTTATTTTGGAGTAAATTTCATCTTAAAACTTGTCACTCAGTTAGTTTAAAAGGTTTCTAATTTACAATACCGCATCTATATACATTTATGAATTCCAGATGTTTTTAAGACAGAAAAATTCAATGT
>NW_006990987.1:0-556 GCF_000164805.1 Carlito syrichta | reverse complement strand
CACTGCATTTTGGGGATGAAGCCTACGTGGTCATGATGGATAACTGTTTAGATGTGTGTTAATCCAATTTGTTAGAATCTTTTTGAGGATTTGCACATCTATGTTCATTACGGATATTTCCCTGTAGTTCTCTTTCTTTGTCGGATCTTTACCTGGTTTGAATGTCAGTGTGATGTCAGCTTCGTAAAATTATTTGGGAAGAGTTCCATATTTCTCAATTGCCTGGAATACTTGTAGTAAGATTGGTATCAGCTCCTCTTTGTATGTGGTGTGTAATTCTGTTTTGTGGTGTGAAAGTTATCTGGTCCAGTTTTTTAAGTATTATTTATTTATTAGTAGGTAGTTTTGTATGACAGAGTTAAGTTCTGTGTTGTCATTGGTCTATTTAGAGATTCAATGTTTTCTTGTTTCATCATAGGGAGATTGAGTGATGTCAGAAAGTCCTCCATTTCTTCTAGGTTATCAAGTGTGTTTCCATATAGATGGACATACAAATCTCTGATCATCATTTGTATTTCTTTGGGGTCAGTTGTGGTTTAATATTTTGTATTTTGAT
>NW_006990986.1:0-361 GCF_000164805.1 Carlito syrichta | reverse complement strand
CCCATCAGAGAAGAAATCTAATCACAGGGGCACCCAGCACAAAAGAGAGGCTGTCACTGGGACACCATTTACAGAGGAGAAAGAGTCAGTGGGGCACCTATCACAAAGGAGGGCCAATCAAGTAGGCACCAATGACAAAGCAGGGACACTCACTGAGGCATCCATCACAGGGCAGAGCCAGTCACTGAAGCCCTGTTTAGTGAGGAGACCCAGTCACTGGGGCACTCATCACATACGAAAACCCATCACTGATGCACCTACTACATAGGACCAGACAATGGGATAGTTATTATAGAAGAGTGCCAATAACTAGGGTATCATTCTTAGAGAAATGCCTGGCACTGGGGCATCCATGACAGAT
>NW_006990985.1:0-3972 GCF_000164805.1 Carlito syrichta | reverse complement strand
TTAGGCTCAGGGTCTCAGCCTGGCATCCCAGTCTTTGGGGAGTCCAAGACGAGTGGATGGCCTAAACCTGCAGGTCTGACACAAGCCCAGAACACTGGGTGAGACCCTGTTTCAGCCATCAGAAATAAATCCAGCCGGGCTCGGTGGCTCAGCCTGTAATCCTGTGCTTTTGGGAGGCTGAGGTGGGTGGATTGCCTGAGTCCATGGGTTCGAGACCTGCCTGGGCAGCGAGACCTCATCTCTACAATAAATCAAAAAATCAGCCAGGCGTGGTAGCGCATGCCTGTAATTCCGGCTACTTGGAAGGCTGAGGTGGAAGGATCACTGGAGCCCAGCAGGTCGAGGCTGCGGTGGCTGGGAGTGGCCACTGCACTCCAGTCTGGGCGACAGAGTGAGATTCCAACTCAAAATAAAATAAAAATAAAATAAATCCAAAGATTAGCCTGGTGTGTTGGCACAGGCCTGTGGTTCGAGCCACTCAGTAGGGCCAAGGTTGGAGGATCACCTGAACCTGGTAGATGGAGTCTGCGGTGGCCGTGAGCATGTTCTTCTGCTCTGGCCTGGAGGACAGAGCGGGATTCCGACTCTAAATAATAATCACCACCAGCTCCACCAGCACCCCCCTGCCACCCAGCGCAAAGAGTCAACCTCAGTGATTGGAGAGGAAAAGGCACTTTCCAGCCTGTCATTCATGGGAGGTTTGAATGGTGGCCACCGGGCACATCCGTCCTGTGCCTTCAACCACGAACCCCATATGGCCTGCCTCCACACTCTTGCCCCACAGAAAATATGTGTGTGACATCATGGAACAGATGAACTTGTACTAGGGAGGCCATTGGGTACAGAGCAAACAAGGCGGTCCACAACACCAGAGCCAGACTAGGTTCTGGTTGCCCTGTCTGCCACCTTCAGGTGGGGGTAGGGCCGCTTCCTCTACAGATCACTCCATCATTCCCTGCCCACTCAGAACTTTCCCTGGGGAACCATAAACGCCCATCATGATGCACGTGGGAGGCATCTTTTTTGTTGCCAGAGTCTCTGTTGGCTGGTCTGGGGTGCGGCAGCACATTCATGGCTCCCAGGGACTTGACTGGTGGGGCTTAGTCGGTCCTGCCCCCTCGGCCCCCGAGCAGCTGGAACTGCAGGTATCACCACACCTGACTCAATTTTGGGGACCTATCACTGAGACGAGGTACGGCCATGTCACCCGGGTTGGTCTCCAACCCCTGTGCTCAGGCAGCCTTCCACCTCAGCCTCACAGGGTGCAGAGCTGACAGCCGTGAGCCACGGGGCCCAGCCTGGACTCGCACATTCTGTAGGTGGTGGCGATGAAGAGGAATGCCCTGGGATGGGAGAAACCTCATCCCATGTAGCTGGGACTGCAGACTCCAGCACGCGCGACGCCAGTGTTGGCATTCTGGGGAGCGACAATGTCTTGCTATGTGGCTCAGGTTATTCCCACGTGGATCTTTCTCTGTGGAGCCATAGACACCTATCGAGATACACATGGAAGGCTACTTTTTGGTCACCGAGGTCTCCGTTGCCAGGACTGGGGTTTGGAGGCAAGATTGTGGCTCTCAGACCTCGAGCTAAGGGGCTCAGGCAGTCCCCCTGCCTTGGCTCCCGAGCAGCTGGAACTCCAGGGGCCACCACATCTGACTCGATTTTGGGGACCTTTCACCCAGACGAGGTCTGGCCACGTCACCTGAGCTGGTCAACCAACCCGGGACTCAGGCAGCCCCCCACTTCGGCCACCAAGGGCACGGGGTTGATGGCCATGAGCCACAGTGTGCAGCCTGGACTCACATGTGCTGTAAGAGGGGGCATTGCAAAGGCACACCCTGGGACAAAAGCCACCACATCCCGTGTAGATGGAACTGCATGTGTCACCATGCATGACTCGGGTGTTTGCGTTCCAGGGAGCGATGAGATCTCACTACATGGCCCAGGCTGGTCCTGAACACCTGGGCTCCAGAGGTCCTCTGCCTCGGCTACCCAAAGCTACAACCTGAATGTCTGCTGATTCACCATCTTACAGGGACTCTACGTCCAAGGTTGTGGCCTCCTTCCCCAATGATCTCTGTCTGTTCACAAGGATCTCAACTCCATACAAAAATGGATGCACTTCTCTTCTTTCATTTTTTTTTTTTGAGTTGGAGTCTCACTCCGTCACCCATACTGGAGGGCTGTGGCTTGTTCCCGGGCATTGCATTCTTGGCCCATCGAGCTCCAGCAAGCCTTCTCTCACTGGCCTTCTGAGGTGCCTGAACCAGAGGTGTGTGCCAACATGCCCTGTTAATTTGGGATTAAGGGTAGAGATGAGGTCTCGTCAAGTTGCTTGAGTGCATCTCGGACCTACGGGCTTGAGCCAGCTGCTGGCCTCAGCCTGCCGATGTGCGCTGGGATGATGAGGTTGAGCCCTCGAACCTGGTCTCGATCCTTTGATGATAACAAATCAGAAGACCGGGTGCAGTGGCCAAAGCCTGGAATCCCCATGCTTTGCAAGGCCATATCAGGATAATGGCTGTAGACCAGGAATTCAAGACCTTTCCAGACCATGCAGGGAGACCCTGTCTCTGCACGCATCCAAACAGGGGATCAGGGGTCATGGTGCCCATCGTCCCAGCCACTCCAGAGGCTGAGGCACCACCAAAGTATCACCAAAGCCCACGGTTTCAAGGCTGGTGGTGAATTACGGTCATGTCCCTGGGCCCCAGCCTGGACCACAGGGCCAGGCCCTGTCTCCAATAACAGAATCCTACACAGATTCTCAACTGTGCATGGTGTGTTCAAAGGGTGACTGGCTTTAGAGTCAGAAAAAATGGCACTTGCGGGAAGAAATGTCCCCCGGTAAGGGATGTGTCCTTGGCCTTTCTTGGTGTAATGTCCTTGTTGCTGAGTCAGAGGGCCGGATTGCCTGGGGTACATTTCTCACTCTGGAGAGGAGAGTCAGCAGGAACCCCACCAGGAAGACTTGGGAACTCCCACACTAAAGCGGGGGCAGATATTTTGGGGGGATGTGGCCGAAAGGTGCCAAGCTTGGGGGACCCTCATGTGTGGGTGGTGGGGGAGAAGGACTGGGGGCAGAATTTTGCAGGTGAATAGATTTCTTTGTTGACTTAGATTTTCTTTCTTTCTTTCCTTTCCTCACTAGATTGCCCAGGCTACTCTCAAACCACCCAACTTGGGCCTTCCTCTCGGCCTCAGAATCCCAAACTGCTACAATCTCAGGCTTTCCATTTGGTCGACATCCTTGTCTTCATGCCTGGTCTTGAACTGTGGTCCTAAGGCTATCCTTCTGCTGAGGCCTGCCTTCACACAAGATTTTCTAGTTTTGAATTAGCATCGAGGGGCTTGCTGTGGTGTCTGTCCTGGTCTCAGCTCCTGGGCTCCAGTCATCTTTCCATCTTAGCCTCTTTGAATGCCTGAGTCGTCCTGCTACTCTTCCCATGGTTTGAGAGTCACACCCTCCCTTTCCCCGAGGTGACACCTGGGAGGAGTGAGTACATTCACCCTGGGAATCCAGACGGCCGGAGGTGTGGATGCCCTGTTGGAGGCAAGCCCCTGCACGAGGTGCTCCCCTGGAGTGGTCTTGGTGAATGATTCTGGCTGCCCTCTCTGGGTTCCTGGGTAAACTGAAGGGACCGGGCCTCACGGTCAGGACCGGGGGGGGGGGGTGTGAATGCTGGGTGGGGACTCACGCCTGTCACCCTCTTTCTTTGGTAGGTCGAGGCAAGAGGATGGTCTGAGTCTCCAGGTTCGACACCAGCCTGGGAACCTTGGCAAGACCTCGTCTCTACAAGAAACCAACAAAATGAGCCTAGTGAGGTGATGCATGCCAGTCGTTTCAGTCACTCCGGAGGCAGCAGTGGGAGGATCCCTGGATTTCAGCCGGTGGAAGCCATGGTGGATGAGAGCTCATCCCTGCACTTCAGCATGGGTGACAGAGTGGAATTTCGACTCAGAATAATG
>NW_006990983.1:0-654 GCF_000164805.1 Carlito syrichta | reverse complement strand
TTATAACTACAGCATTTGTGACAGAAGAACACATTGTGCCTGAAACTCAGATTTTATATTGAGAAGAGACATGCTAAAGGAAGTTTTGATTTTCTGGAAATTTGGAGTAATATGCTTGGAGTATAAGAACTGAAAATTTCTCTTCAGCAGGACTTCATCCTGAAAGTGACTAATCAGTATCTTACAAGGAGAATTGCAGGAACACAAGAAGTCAGCTCCTCAGATATTCTTCATTTTCATGTATTCTGCTAAGAATAAATTATTTATGTTCATTGTAGTAACCCTTAAATATTATAAGAACTGTGTACCATTATTTTAATTTTCTCCATGCCACTGACTCACTTTATTGAAGTTAACAGTCTCATTTTAAAATTAGGAAACTGTTAGAAAGGTTAAGTGAATTAGTTTTCACTATTTATAACATAAGACCTGTGGCTGGTTTAGGGGTTTTATAGTGTGACTCAAGAAAATGTAGGTAATCAATATCCTAGTTCCAAAGTACCTAGTTGAAAAAATATTTCAGACAAAGATAGATCATTCTAAGGAAACTGTAGGTGAAAACTTCAGACTCTATTTATGTCTGGTTTTATTGTGAAGTGCTGAGTCATTGAACCATATTAAGATGTGTTTAAATACAATATATCTTAAGTTTGG
>NW_006990982.1:0-418 GCF_000164805.1 Carlito syrichta | reverse complement strand
CCTACTACACACCCGGGCTATATGTCTGATCTATTGTTCCTAGGTTACAAATTTGTACAGCATGTTACTACACTGAGTACCTAAACTTATCTAAACATAGAAGAGATATAGTAAAAATATGGTATTATTATCTCATGGTACTACAATCGTTCATGTGGTCCTTTGGTGACTAAAAGGTCATTATGTGGTACATAATTGTATACCTTTATGATATGGGCTCAATTGTGACTCCTCCAAATTCATATGTTGAGGAATATATGTATATATATATTTTTTTTTTTTTGAGTTGAAGTCTCACTCTGTCTTCCAGGCTGGAGTACGGTGGCATGCTCACGGCCACCACAGCTTCAACATACTGGGCTTAGGCAATCCTTCCACCTTGGCCTTCCAAGTAGCTGGATCCACAGGCATGCACTAG
>NW_006990981.1:0-369 GCF_000164805.1 Carlito syrichta | reverse complement strand
TGCTGTGGACAAGTGCTTGCTAGAAGCTGGGAGCCAGCAATGTGGTTGTACAAATTAATGTTATCTCTAGAAGAAAAGCTAATCAGTACCTAGCTGGTGTATGTAGTTAAGAAAAAGTCAGGTACAATTTCGAAACCTTGTTTTTGAATTGAATGCTTTTCATTTAAAAATAAGGAAAGGAAGGACAGGTGGAAGGGAGGAGAGAAGTAATAAAGGAAGGAAAGAATGCTGGATAGATGGAAGGATGAAAAGGAAGGAAGGGAGAGAGGGAAGGATGACAAATGTATGATTTGTGTTTAAAAGATTACTGCAGAAAATCTAATAAAGTTCTAATCTATGACCTAGAAGAAAATATCTCTAAACAATATT
>NW_006990980.1:0-575 GCF_000164805.1 Carlito syrichta | reverse complement strand
GGACTGTCCTCTGTTTAGAAGAACTGATAGAGTTTCCCTGCCTTGTCCACATCTTCCCTTACACCTCCCACAAGCAAAGTGTTGCAGTCTGTTTTTCAAGTAGCAGAGGAGCAAAACAGTCTTCTGGAGGGAGGGTGATTCCAAATGCTCATGCCTGATTTTTCCTGTGCCTCCACAGCCTCAACTGTGCACATGAGCAGGTGGAAGTCCTAGATGGTCTTATGAGGTCCAGCTCCTTTGAAAAAGTTTGTAAAGCCTCCTCTCTAATCTTCCAATCATCCTCCAACATTTTGACTAACATGTAACACTTTGCTTGAAATTTATTACTATAGTGAAGCAGAAGGTAAGTGGCAGAATATCCTGTTGATTTTTCTTTCTCCTGTTTTTTTGACATGATGTGTGTATAGCTGTTTATGTGATTGTGGAAATAAAGTTGAGTCAATGTTCTGTTGGCCTATGGTTGAGTGAAAGAGAGTCAGGGTGACTCAGTGATCCTCTCCTGACACATACCAAGATCTCATCATTTTATGGATATGTTGATCCCAGCATTTCTACATACCCAGACTTTTGTGGTT
>NW_006990979.1:0-376 GCF_000164805.1 Carlito syrichta | reverse complement strand
CAGGTATTTGAGATGTAGCTACTAATTTATTCTTTCTTTTCTATGGAGCCAGTGACAAGTGAGTCTAATAATCACTCTCCTAAAAAATTTTCTATTATCTATCCCAGCTTCCCAGCTCAGCTTCACTTGCTGTTTTCACTAGGAAGCCATTTTATGAGACTGGCTGATCTTTACAGGTTAGTATGGCCACTAGAAGGTACAATGAATGTGGAAAGACACTGATCTTTTCCTTTCTTTTGATCAAAACATAGGTGTATAATTTTCAAGCTTTCTATTCTCCATTGTGTTTATGATATGAAGAAGATTTCTGCTTGCTTCAGTGTAGTTAAAAGAGAGATATTGGTAACCTCTGGATGCTGATGGACAGTTTGAGGAT
>NW_006990978.1:0-569 GCF_000164805.1 Carlito syrichta | reverse complement strand
CACATACCTGACCAGCCTGCTAACCAGCTGGCATAATTTTCCAGCCACCTAGCTAAACAGTCAGGTAACAAGCTGACTTAACTAGCTGATTTAACTAGATACCCATCCGGCTAGCCAGCTGGCTTAACTAGCCAGCCACCTAGCTAGCCAGACGACGAACCAGCTCACTTAACTCGATGATTTAACTAGCTAGCCAGCCAGCAAGCAAGCTGAGTAAATTAGCTAGCTACCTACCTAGACAGGTGGGTAGCCAACAGACTTATTTAGCTGACAACCAGTTAGACAGCTGGCTAGCCAGCTGACTTAACTCACTAGATACCTAGCTAGCCAGATGGCTAGCCACTTGAATTAACTAGCTGACTTAAGCAACTAGCCAGTTGTCTTAGCCAGCTGACACAACAAGTTGACTTAACTCATCTGGCAGCTGGCTAGCCAGGTGACTTAATTAGCTGAAACCACTAGCTAGCCAGGTGGATTGACAGCTGACTTAACAAGCTAGTGACCTATGTATCCAGTTGGCTTTCCAGCTGACTTAAGTACCTAACTACCTGCCTAACCAGCTGACTAGT
>NW_006990977.1:0-822 GCF_000164805.1 Carlito syrichta | reverse complement strand
GGCCAACTAGTCGGCCGATGGGTTAGCTTACTTAACTACTTGGCCGTATAGCCGCCTACCGGTTAGCTGACTTAACTAGTCGGCCGGCGAGTGGGCCAATTGGTCAGCTGAATTAAATACTCGGCCAGCGAATGAGTTGATTGTTCTACCGACTTTAGTCGGCTGGCGAGTCAGCTGTCTGGTCAGAAGACTTACTTAGTCGGCCAGCAAGTGAGCCATCAGTTGAGCCAACTTAACTACTTGGCCTGCAAGTGAGTGAAGTGTAAGCTGCCTTAACAAGTAAGCTGGTGAGCGAGCCTACGGGTGAGCTGACTTAACTACATGACTGGCGAGCTATCCTGTTGGCCTTTGAGGAAGCCAACATGTCAGTTGATCTGTTGGCTGACGAGCATGCTGACTAGTTAGCTGACCTGATGGAAAGAGAGCGAACCCACAAGTTAGCTGACCAGATAGCTGAGTTGGTAGCCAACTAGTTAGCTAAGTAATTAGCTGATTTGGTAGCTGACTTAACTAGCTAGCTTATAATCTAACTGACATAACTAGCTAGCAAACATGCTATCTATCTTTCTAGATAGCTGACTTAACTAGCTAGCTAACAGGATAGTTAGCAGGCTAGCTGACATAACTATCTAGCTGATTAGCTAGCTGAATGGCTAGCTGACTTAACTAGATAGCTGACTAGCAACCTGAATAGCTAACTGACTTAACTAGCTAGCTGAATTGTTAGCTGACTTGCTGCCTGACTTAACTATCTAGCTGGCTAGCTAGCTAACATAACTAGCTGACTAGATAATTGGCTGGCTAGCTGGCTTAACTAACTAG
>NW_006990976.1:0-385 GCF_000164805.1 Carlito syrichta | reverse complement strand
TCCATTAAAGTAAATAAATCCGATCAATCTTATTGCTCCAAATTGTTAAATTCATTTTTGTATTCTAATTCTGTTATGCTTAATAATGTAGTTTCTACATCCAGTCATTAAAAATTATGAAGAAGGCAAAGCTTATGATCCTGTACCAGATAACCCTCAAAAAGTTAATATGAATATATTTTACATACATATTCTTTCAACGTGTGTGCATTGGGTTATTTATTTATAATAAGCCTGATTTCTGAAAATGTATAGGGCATAATTTAATACATGTATAAATTAAGCTGTTTTAATAATGTGACCTAATGGTTCAAGCAAATAATGAAGTTATTCTCTCTTTAAATACCATAATCCCCACACATCAGGAAAGGATGCAATCCAGTAC
>NW_006990975.1:0-638 GCF_000164805.1 Carlito syrichta | reverse complement strand
TGAAACAGCTATCTACATAAAAACCCAGATTTCCAGACTCGTTTTAAAACAGCTGAGGGTCTGGTGCTCTGAGCCCAGTACCAGGAAACAGGAATTACCAGCTAGAATAGAGTGACAGCAACTCCAGTATGCCACCTGCCTAACCCCTGGAAATAATTTAATTTTGTTACTCCTGGTTTAAATGCATTTTGTGCTCAATTCAATAAAATATGCCTGTCATTCCTGAAATGAAGATTTTCCAACCTTCTGATTTGTCTCTTTTTACTTATTAATTCTTACAAGGTAAAAACGTAAAGCACATTTAAAAATTCTGTCTAAAAGTACTTTAAGCTGTTGATTTGTTCTTTCATTCATTCATTCACTCATTCATTCCTAGGCTCAAGCAATCCCCCCACCTCAGCCTTCCCAGTAGCTGGGACTACAGGCATGCACCACCACGTCCAGGTAATTTTCTATTTTTTGTAGAGCTGGGCTCTCGCTTTGTTGGTCTCACTTTCTTGCCCAGGCTGGTGTTGAACTCCTGCCTTGGCCTCTCAACATACAGAGTTGCAAGCATAACCCATCATACCTAGTCAAGCTTTTTAAAGAACTATCAGATGAAAAATCTTTAAACCATGTGCCCTGGCAAAAGAAAATTT
>NW_006990974.1:0-539 GCF_000164805.1 Carlito syrichta | reverse complement strand
AACTTCAGTACTTCTGTGGCCTATAACCACTAGTCAAACAACTGCTCCACGGTCCTTGTAGTAACCATTACTCCCCTACCTCTCTTGTGTTAGATGTTACAGAATCGATGCACTGGCACTTCTTTCCACCTGTATCCCATCTTAGTTCACTGCCATAAAGTCTTAGTTCACTGCCATAAAGTCTTAGTCCTTGGGATGCTACAGCACAATAGGTATCAGTAGCTTCTAACATGCAACCAGCAAGTGGCCTTTATTGCTGCTTGGCTAGAAAATGAGCCAACTTCCAGAATCCCATCATGAGATTTTATTTCTTAGGAGCACCGAGAAGACCTGGAGACAATGGTTCCAATGCAGTAGTTCATTTGGAACTTGAAGGGAGCCCCAGCAGGGGAAGGGAGAGGCACTAGTGAGTAAGGGAAGGACAGCAAGCGCTGCATTTTCAAGCAAGTTACCACAATGCCTTAATCCTGCTGGGGAATTCTGGAGAGCAATACAAAGTGTGATTCTTAGGGCTATTCCATCCGAGTGGCAATGGAGCT
>NW_006990973.1:0-496 GCF_000164805.1 Carlito syrichta | reverse complement strand
ACAATATCATTCCCCAGAAATGCATTATGCTGAAGAAGATGCTCCCAAGACATGTGTGGTGATCCCATAAAAGACTCAGACCCACCAAAGAGTTTGTCTACTTCAGAGTTTTATCCTGTGTCTCCACTACAAGAAAGATCATTGATGATGAGGACAATTAGGTAGACCAAGGGTGAAATCTGAGCTTAGACAGGAGGGACAGGAGAACTGTGCATCCCAACTCTTCCTTAAGGTACTTTCCCTAAGACGGGAAAGGGAGGAAATAGGATCGAGGTAGAGGAAATAGGACTGAGGCCTGTGGGAAGGGAAAAAATAGGAAATGTGCCTTCTAGAATAAGGCACATCTTCTCAGCATTAACATTCAATTGTGTGGAGGCATTTGATAGTGCTTACATGTATGAACATTGATCAGAAACTTCCTCCTTAGATTGTCACAAACACATTGGTTACACTTCTTTATACAAGCATGACCTTATTTCTCTTTCCTTTTTACTTA
>NW_006990972.1:0-490 GCF_000164805.1 Carlito syrichta | reverse complement strand
TTCTACTCCATTCCATTCCATTCAATTCCCTTCCTCTCCATTCCATTCCATTTAATCCACGATAATCCATTCCTTTCCATTCCATTCCTCTCCAATCCATTTTCTTCCATTCTTCTCCATTGCATTCCATTCCACTCCATTCCTCTCCATTCCATTACACACCATTCCATTTTCATTCCAATCAGTTATTATCCATTGCTCTCTATTCCTTTATTCTTCATGCCTCTCGATTCCATTCCATTCCACTCCATTCCAATCCTATACATTCCTTTCATTCCACTGATATCCATTCCTCTCCATTCTGTTCCTCTTGATTCCAGTCGATTCCTCTCCCTTCCGTTCTTCTGCATTCCTATCCTCTCTATTCCATTACACTACATTCCTCTCCATTCGATTTCTCTTCATTCCGTTCCTTTCCATTCCTCTCAATTCCATTCCATTTCATTCCTTTCCTTCCATTCTTCTCCATTCCATTCCTATTCTTTACATT
>NW_006990971.1:0-404 GCF_000164805.1 Carlito syrichta | reverse complement strand
TGTTCATGGATAGGAAGATTTAATATTATCAAGGTGTCAGTTCTTCTCAACTTGATCTATAGACTCAATACAATTCCAATCTAAATTCTAGCAATTTTGTAGATACTGACAAACTTATTCTAAGGTTTAAATGGAGAGGCAAAGGCCCAGGATAGCCACCTTAAGGGAGAAGAACAGTCAGAAGATTGATTTCAAGTCTTGCTATAAAGCTATGGTGGAGACATGCCTTGTTCGGGGAGTGTCTGTGGCTCTGTATTCCAACATGGTTCTGTGGTCAGTGATCTGTATGCCTTGCAGAGCAAGGCCAGGTGGCCCCATTGGAGTTCCTTGTTACCATGACTGTGGTTCCTGAGTTGCTGCAGCAGCAGCAGGAAGAGGACTGCAGCAAACTGAGATTTATGTTT
>NW_006990970.1:0-412 GCF_000164805.1 Carlito syrichta | reverse complement strand
AAGTGGGCTAGCTAGCTAGATAGCTAGCTATGTAGCTAACTAGTTATTTCAGCTAGTTAATTCAGCTGTCTAGCTGGGTAGCTAGCAAGTTAAGTAAGCTGGCTTGCTCGTTAAGTCAACTAGTTAAGTCAACTGGCTAGCCAGCTGCCTTGCTGTGTTGATAGCTTGTCAATTCAGATGACTTGCCAGTTGGCTAGCTAGTTAAGTCACCTAGTTATGTCAGCTAGCTAGTCTGCTGGTTATCTAGTTAGCTAGGTAAAGTCAGCTGGCAAGACAGGGGGATATATAGGTAGCTAGCTATTTTAGTCAGCTGCCCAGGCAACTGGCTAGCTAGTGATGTCAGCTAGTTAACTCAGCTGGCTAGCCAGCTGGCTAGTTATTTCAGCTACTTGAGTCAGCTGGCTAGCTTGTT
>NW_006990969.1:0-413 GCF_000164805.1 Carlito syrichta | reverse complement strand
TAGACAGCTGGCTAGCTGGTTAAGTCAGCTACTTAATTCAGCTGGACAACCAGCTTGCTAACTAGTGAAGTCAGCTAGTTAAATCAACTGTGTAGCTACTTGTTAGTTAGTTAAGCCAGCTGGCTAATCAGCTGCCTAGTAGGGTAACTAGATAGTTAAATCAGCTGGGTAGCCATCTGGCTAGCACGTTAAGTCACGTTGTTAAGTTGACTCACTGGCCAGATGGTTAGCTACGTAGGGAGGAAGTTAAGTCAGCTGGCAAGCCAGCAGACTCTGTAGGTAGGGAGCTAGTTAAGTCTGCTGGCTAGCCATCAAGCTATCTAGTTATGTCAGCTAGTTAAGTCAGGTGTCTTTCCAGCTGTCTAGCTAGGTAGCTAGCTAGTTAAGTCTGCTGGCTAGCCAGCTAGCTACTT
>NW_006990968.1:0-415 GCF_000164805.1 Carlito syrichta | reverse complement strand
TAGCTAGGTATCTATGTAGTTAGCTAACAATTTAAGCCAGCTGACTAACTAGGAATTCAGGTAGTTAGCTAACTAATTAAATCAGCTGGCTAGATAGGTAGCTGTTAGTTAAGTCAGCTACTTAAGTCAGCTGGGTAGCCAGCTGGCTAGCTATGTATCGATCTAGTTAAGTCAGTTGGCTAGCCAGCTGGCTAACTGGTTAATTCAGCTAGTTAAGATATCTGGCTAGCCAACTGACTAGGTAGGTTGCTAGCTAAGTCAGTTAGATAGCTACCTGGCTAGCTAGTGGTGTCAGTGAGTTAAGCCAGCTGGCTAGCCAACTTGCTAGCTGGTTTAATCAGCTAGTTTAGTCAGCTGTCTAGAAAACCGGCTAGGTAGGTAGCTAGCTATATAAGTCAGTTTGCTAGCAAGCAGG
>NW_006990967.1:2072-2639 GCF_000164805.1 Carlito syrichta | reverse complement strand
CCAGCTGTCTAGCCAGCTGACTTAACTAGGTTACTTAACTAACTAGCCAGCTGGCTTGCATACTTACATAACTGTCTAGCTACTTAGCCAGCTGGATAGCCAGCTTACTTAACTAGTTAGCAACCTATATATCCCACTGGCTTGCCAGCTGATTTAACTACCTAGCTTTCTAGCTAACCAGCTGGCTAGCAAGCTGACTTAACTGGGTGTCTTAACTAGCTAGCCAACTAGGTAGTCAGCTGACTTACCTAGCTAGCTACACAGCTAGACAGGTGACTAAGCAGCTGACTTAACTAGCTGACTTAACTAGGTAGCCAGTTGACATAACTAGCTGACTTGACTATCTAGCTACTTAGCAAGCCAGCTGACTTTACTAACTAAAATAACTAGCTAGCATCCTAACTAGCTATCTAGCTAGGTAGCCGACTTAATTAGCTGACTTAACTAGCTAGCTAGTTGACATAACTAGCTGACTTAACTAGCTGGATACTTAGCTAGCCAGTTGACTTTAGTAGCTGAAATAACTAGCCAGACACCTGTCTTACCATCTGAATCCACTAGCTTTTT
>NW_006990967.1:0-521 GCF_000164805.1 Carlito syrichta | reverse complement strand
TGAATTAACTAACTGACTTAATTAGCTAACTAGCTGACATATATAGCTGACTTAACTAGCGATATTCTTAGCTAGCCAGTGAATTTAATTAGCTGAAATACCTAGTGAGCCAGCAGGCTATCCATCTGATGTAACTAGGTTTTTATCCAGCTGGCCTGACAACTGACTTAATGAGTTGACTTAATATGCTAGCCAGCTGTCTAGCCAGCTGACTAAACTAGCTGACTTAACTAGCTGTCCAACTGACTAGCCAGCTGACTTAATAGCCTAGCTATCTAGGTAGACAGCAGCCTAGCCAGCTGATTTAAATAGCTCAATTAATGATGTAGCCAGCTGGCTAGGCGTCAGATTTTATTAGTTAGCTACCTGGCTAGTCAGCTGGATAGCCAGCTGACTTAAGTAGCTGACATAACTAGAGAGTTGATGGCTAGCCAGCTGACATAACTAGCTACCTACCTACATAATGCGCTTGCTTGCCAGCTGTATTATGTACCTACCTACCTAGCTAACCTGCTGGACAG
>NW_006990966.1:0-1245 GCF_000164805.1 Carlito syrichta | reverse complement strand
TCAGTTAATGAGGCCCTAATCAGTGAGGAGGCCCAGTCACTGGAACACCCATCACAGACACAAGCAAGTGACTGGCATACGAGGGTCAGTTGATAGATGAGTGATCAAAGAAAAAGGCCAGTACCTGGACCGTCTATCACAGATAATTGCCAGTCACTGGAGCATCGATGAAAGATGTTGGGCATACAAAGGGGCACTGAAAACGGAGTAAAGGAAGTCATTGTGCACCCATCAGAGAGTGAACCAGTCACAAGGGCAACCCTCACAGAGGATGGCTAGTCATCAGGATACCCACACAGAGAAGGGCTAGTCACTCTGGCACCAGTAATAGGGGAGGACTAGTCACTGGGGACCCATAGTTGAAGAAGAACAGTCAATGAGAAAACCATCACAGAGGAGGACCAATCCCTGTGGCACCCGACATTGAATTGGGCTAGTCGCTGGAGCAATCATCAAAGAGTCATAGTCACTGGGCAACCATAAAGGAGGAAGGCTAATCACTGATGAAGACAATATTTAGGAAACATAGTCACTAGGGTAGAAATCACATATGAAAGCTAAATTTGGGACACATCATTGAGGAAGCTCTGTCACTTGGGCACTTTTCAGAGAGAAGGTCAGTCACTGGGGCAACTGTTGCAGAAGAGGGACAGTCACTGGGGCAACAAATATAGAGAAGACCCAGTTGCTCACGCATGTATCACAGAGAAGAGTCAGTCACTGCACACCCATCACTTAGGAGAAACAGTCACTGGAGCAACCATCATAGAGGAGGTCCAGCCACTGGGGGAATCTATCACAGAGACAAGTGAGTCACTGGTCTACACAGTAGAGAGTCAGTCACTGAACTACCAAATTTGGTGAAAGGTCAGTCACTGGAATTCCAATCACATGGTAGGTCCAGTCAATGCATCGCCTATTATGGAGGAAGTTTAGTCACTGGGACACTCATCAAAGTGAAAGTCCAGCCACCAGGGCAACCATTAAAAAGAAAACCAGACAACTGGGGACCAATCACAGAGGAGGTTCTTTCTCTGGGGGCATCCATTTTGGAAAAGTCCCTGTTACTAGGAAACTCATCATAGAAGAGAGTTATTCACAGCGGCATTCATCACAGAGGTTGGGGGGTCATTGAGATATCACAGAGGAGGTCCCATCACTGGGAAACCCACTGTGGAGAAGGCCCAATCATTGTGACATTCATCACAAAGGAGCAATGATCACTGAGGTACCCATGATTTATAA
>NW_006990965.1:0-431 GCF_000164805.1 Carlito syrichta | reverse complement strand
TGGCAACCATTATGTAGGAGACTGAGTCACTTGGGCAGAGATCAAAGAAGAAATGAAGCCATTTTGACATGCATCATTAAGGAGGATTAGTAACTGTGCCGTTTTTTTCACAGAGGAAGGCCAGTCACTGGGGCAACCATCACAAAGAAGGGCTACTCAAAAATTCATGCAGTAAAGGAGAGCTAGTCATTAGGACACACATTACAGATTAGGGCTTATCACCTTGGTATCCATCACAGAAGGTGTCTAGTCACTGGGATACCAATCATAAAGGAGAGCCAGATATTGAGTTACTCATAACAGAATGACCTGTCAATGGAGCACCTAACATGAAGAAGAGCAATTCATTGGGACACCATTCACAAAAGAGCGCTAGACACTGGGGCACACATTATGGAGGAGTGTGAGTCTTTGGGGTAACTCTTACAGAG
>NW_006990964.1:0-432 GCF_000164805.1 Carlito syrichta | reverse complement strand
GACAGATAATGTTGAGCATCTTTCCATTTGCTTATTTGCCAACTGCATCTTTGTTGAAGTATGTGTTCAGATCTTTTACACATTTTTAATTGGGTTGTTTCTTATTTATTTAGATGTTTGTCTAAAATAATTATCTACTCATGTAGTATAAAAGCTTAGGTGCTTTTCTTGAACAACTTTTGAAGAAAAATTTATTGAAAGTGTTTCAGTTTAATCAAGTAAGGAAACCCTCATCCCCTATGCTCCCAAATACTAAGCTTGATATTAAACATATCACCTATGTAAGTTCAGATATTATTTTATTTCAAAACTGTCTCCAGTGACTGGACCTATGTGTGCGTAAGTTTGCATTTGGAGTTTCTGAATTTTCCTATACTCTTCCTGCTCTAAATATCCCATAACCCATACTTTTAAAAATTAAATATGAAACCT
>NW_006990963.1:0-564 GCF_000164805.1 Carlito syrichta | reverse complement strand
GCTGGCTAGCCAGATGGCTAGCCGGTTAAGGAATCTAGTTAATTCAAGTGGCTAGTCAACTGGTTAGCTAGATATCTTGCTAGTTTTATCAGTTGGCTAGCCAGCTGGCTGGTTTGAATCAGGTAGTTAAGTCATCTGTCTAGCCAATTGGCTATGTAGGTAGCTAGGTAATTAAGTCGGCTGGCTAGCCGGCTGGCTTACTAGTTAATTCTGTGAGTTAAGTTAGCTACCTAGCCAGCCGGCTAGCAAGGTGGCTAGCTAGTTAAGCCAGCCTGCTTGCTGGATGGCTATCTAGTTAAGTAAGCTAGTTAAGTAAGCTTTTAGCTGGAAGTCTAGCTAGGTGGCTGGAAAGTTAAGTTGGTGGGTTAGCAGCCTGGTCAGGTAGGTGGCCTGCTAGTTATGCCAGCTAGCTACCCAGCTGACCAGCAGGGTGGCTGGTTAGTTAATCCAGCTGGCTATCTGACTTTCCTGGCAGCCAGATGGCTATTTAAGCTGGCTGGCTAGCCACTTGGTAGCCCACTAGCTAGCTAGTCGTCTGCCTAGCTAGCTATCCAGCCAGGTAGC
>NW_006990962.1:0-893 GCF_000164805.1 Carlito syrichta | reverse complement strand
ATAGGTGACTTAATTATTTGACTTAACTTGTTAGCTAACGAGCTACCTAGCTGACAAAACCAGGTGACTTAATTCGTTAGCTAACTAGGTAGCTAGCTGACTCATCCAGCTGACTTAACTCATTATCTAACTAGCTAGCTAGTTTACTCAACTAGCTGACTCAGCCCGTTTGCTAACTAGCTAGCTAGCTGACTCAACCAGCTGACTTAACCCATTAGTTACCTAGCTAACTACCTGACTCCACCTGCTGACTTAACCCATTAGCTCACTAGCTAGCTACCTGTCTTAACCATCTGACTAAATTAGAAAGCTGACTTAAGTAGCTGACTTAGCTATCTGACTTTACTACTTACCTAGCTGACTTATCTGGCTGACTTAACTAGTTAGCTAGCCCACTTAACTACCTGAATTAAATAGTTAGCTAACTATTTAACAAGCTGAATTACTAGCTGAATTATCTAATTACCTAAGTAGTTAGGTAGCAGACTTAAGTAGCTTACTTAAATAGTTAGCTAACTTGTGAGCTAGTTGACTGAGCGAGCTGACTTAGCTAGCTAGCTGTCTAGCTAGCTTACTTAATAGCTGACTTAACTAATTGGCTAAGGAGATAGATAGCAGGTTTAACGAGTTTGTTAACCATTTAGCTAATTGTTTTAACTAGTTTGTAAATGAGTTAAATAGCTGAATTAACTAGTTGAATAAGGAGTCACCTAGGTTACTTAACTTGTTGACTGATGAGTCGCCTGACAAGTTAGCTGGTTTAACACGTTGGCTGACTACTTGTCCAATTTATTACCTGGCTTAAGAAGGTGGTCCACTAGTCAGCCTGCCAATTAGCTGGGTCAACCAGTTGACTGACGAGTTGGCCCACTAGTTGGCACAATTAACTAGTT
>NW_006990961.1:3243-5657 GCF_000164805.1 Carlito syrichta | reverse complement strand
TAGCTAGGAAGCTAGCTATAAGTCAGCTAGTTATGTCAGGTAGCTAGCTAGTTAAGTCAGCTAGTTTAGTCAGATGGCCAGCAAAATAGCTAGCTAGGTAGCTAGCTAGTTTAGCAAGCTAGTTAAGCCAGCTGGCTAGCTAGGTAGCTAGCTGGTTAATTCAGCTAGTGAAGTCAGCTTGCTTGCTAGTTAATCAGAGAGTTAACTCTGCTGGTTAGCCAGCTGCCTAGCTGTGTAGTTGGCTAATTAAGTCAACTGGCTAACCAGTTAGATAGCTAGTTAAGTAACCTTGTTAAGTCAGCTCACTAGCAAGCTGGATAGCTAGGTAGCTAGGTAGTTAAGTCAGCTGGCAAGACAGAAGACTACATATGTAGTTAGCTAGTTAAGTCAGCTGGCTATCCAGCTGTCTAGCTAGGTAGGTACACAGTTGTCAGCCTGCTAGACAGCTGGCTACCTGATTTAGTGAACTAGCTAAGTCAGATGGCTAGCCAGCTAGCTGGCTAGGTAGTAAGCTTGTTAATTCAGCTGGCTAGCCATCTGGCTAGCTAGTTAAGTCAGCTAGATAATTCACCTGGCTTCCCAGCTGGTTGGTTAGGTAGCTAGCAAGTTAAGTCAGCTAGCCTGTTAGCTGTCTAATTGATTATGCCAGTTCAATAATTCAGCTGGCCATCTAACTGGCTAGCTAATTAAGTCAAATAGTTAAGTCAGCTGACCAGCCAGCTGACTAGCTCGGTAGCTAGCTAGTTAAATCAGGCAGTTAACTCAGCTGGAGAACTAGGTACCCTGCTTGTTACGTCAGCTAGTTAATTCAGCTGGATAGCTGGTTAAGTCAGTTAGTTAAATCAGCTGGCTAGGCAGCTGCGTATGATGGCAGCTATCTAGTTAAGTTAGCTGGCTATCCAGCTGGCTAGCTAGATAAGTCAACTGATTAAGTCAGCTCACTGGCCAGCTGGTTAGCTAGGTTGGTAGTTGTCAACTGCAAGCCAGCTGGCTATGTAGGTAGGTAGCTAGTTAAGTCCGTTGACTAGCCATTAGACTTTCTATTTATAACAGCTAGTTGTCAGTTGGCTATCCAGCTGTCTAGATAGGTAGAGAGCTAGTTAAGTTTGATGGCTAGCCAGCTGACTACTTCATTAATCAGCTAGTTAAGTAAGCTGACTAGGCTGGGTGGCTAGCTAGATAGCTAGGCAATAGAGTCAGCTGGCTCCCCAGGTGGCCAGCTAGTTAAGTCAGCTAGTTAAGAGAGCTGGCTAGCCAGCTGGTTAGCTAGTTAAGTCAGCAAGTTAAGTGTGTTGTCAAGCCAGCTGGCTAGCTAGTTAAAAAGCCAGTTAAGTCAGATGATTAGCCATCTGGCTCGCTAGATATTTTAGCTAATTATTTCAGCTGGCTAGCTAGGTGGCTGGCAAGTTAAGAGGGCTGGTTAACGGGCTGGTCAGGTGTGTGGTCATCTAGTTAAACCGGCTGACTAGCCAGCTGATCAGCAGTGTGGCTGTATAGTTAAAATGGCTGGTTATTAGACTGTCCTCCCAGCCGGCAGGCTATTTAATTCAAATAGAAAGCCAGCTGGCCAGCCCTCTAGCTAGCTAGCTGGCTGCCTATCCAACTAGCCAGCCAGGTAGCTAGCTAGTTAAGCCAGCTGACTAGCCCTCTAACCAACCAGGTAGCTAGCTAATTTAGTCAACTCGTTAGCCAGGTAGCCTGCCAAATAGCTAGTCAGCTACTTAAGTCAGCTAGCTAGCCAGCTGGTGAGTTAAGTCAGCTGGCAAGTCAGTTTACTATTCAGTTAGCTAGTTAAGTCAGCTAGGTAGACAGATTGCTTATCAAGTAGCTATTTAAGTCAACTATCAAGTCAGCTAACTGATCACCTAGATAGTTAAGACAGCCAGTCAGCTAACTAGCCAGTTAGCTAGCTAGTTCAGTCAGCTAAATAGACAGCTAGAGACCTTGTTTGCTAGCTAGTTATGTCAGCCACATAGCCAGCTAACTAGTCAGCTATCTAGTTAAGACAGCAAGCAAATCAACTAGTTACTTAGATAATAAGTGAGTTAGCAACTCAGCAAGCTGGCCAGGTACTTAGTGGCCTTGCTCATTTTCCATCAGGTCAGCTAACTAGTCTGCTCACTCACCGACCAACCAGTCAGCTGGTTAAGACAGCTAGCTAGCAAGTTAGCTAACGGTTTAAGACACCAGGTTGAGTCAGGTAGTTAGCTGGATGAGACATCTAGCTAGCTAGTAAGCAAACGAGTTGGGTCTACTGGTTGAGTAGGTTAGCTAACTATTGAGCTAACGAGTTTAGTTAAGTCAGCTGCATGAGTCAGCTTGATAGCTAGTTAGCTAATGGGTTAAGTCACCTTCTTGAGCCACCTAGGAAGCTCGTTAGCAAAGGAGTAAAGTCGGATGATTAAGTCAGCTAG
>NW_006990961.1:2732-3223 GCF_000164805.1 Carlito syrichta | reverse complement strand
GCTGGCCGAACTGTTAAGTCAGTTGACCAGTCGGCTCTCACCCACTGACTAATCAAGTCCGCTCAACTGTTGGCTCACGTGCTGGTCAAGTAGTTAAGTCAGGTAACCTGTCCGCCAACTAGACATCCAAATAGTAAAGTGAGCTAAACAATCGTCTGACTAGTCGACCAATTTGTCAGCAGAAAATTTAGCACAGCTAATTAGTCGGCCGACTAATTAGGTCAGCTAACTTCTAGGCCAAATATTCGACCGGCTAGTTAGTTGAACAAACGAGCAGGCAACTAGTTAGCATTGGTAACTAGTCAGCCAACTCGTCAGTCATCTTGTTAAGCCAGCTAACTAGTCGACCGACTAGTCGGCCAACTTGTTAAGCCAGTTAACAAGATGGCTGAGTAAGCAACCAATATGTTAAACAATCTAAGTAGTCATCTGACTCGTCAACTCACAAGTTAATTCACCTAGCTAACCCGTTAAACAACTAGGTAATTCAG
>NW_006990961.1:0-2712 GCF_000164805.1 Carlito syrichta | reverse complement strand
TAGCAAAGGAGTAAAGTCGGATGATTATGTCAGCTAGCTAGCATGTTAGATAATGGGTAAGCTAACTAGTTAGCTAGCAGGTTAAGTAAGTTAGGTAGCTACACATCAAACTACTAAGTTAGCTTGTTAGTTAGGCAGCTAGCTAGTTAACTAAATGTTTAAATCAGCTGGTACCTTGGTAGTTAGCTAGTCAACTATTAAATAAGCAATCTTGCTAGGTAGCTAGCTAGTTGATTCAGCTAATTAAATCACCTGGCTGGCCAATTGGCTAGCTAAGTAGTGAGGTAGTTAGTCAGTTAGCTAGATAAGAGAGCTGGCTAGCCAACTGGCAAGGTAGGTAGCTAGCTAGTTAAGTCAGCTAGAGAGATACCTGGCTAGATAGTATTGTTTTCGAGTTAAGTTAGCTGGATAGCCAACTGACTAGCTGGTTAAGTGAGCTAGTTTAGTCAGCTGTCTAACCAGTTATTTAACTAGCTAACTATCCAGGTAGCTAGCTAGTTAAGACAGCTAGTTAAGACTGATAGGTAGCTAGGTAGCTAGCTGGTTATGTCAGCCAGTAAAGTCAGCTTTCTAGTTAGTTAAGTCAGTGAGCTAGGTCAGCAGGCTAGCCAGCGGTCTAGCTGGGTAGCTAGTTATTTAGTTCAGCTGGCTACCCAGTTAGCTAGCTAGTTAAGTAACCTAGTTAAGTCAGCTCACTAGCCAGTTGGTTAGGTAGGTAGCTAGGTAGTTTAGTCAGCTGGCAAGCCAGTGGGCTCTGTAGTTAGCTAGCTAGTTAATTCAGTTGGCTATCCATCTGTTTAGCTAAGTAGCTAGGCAGTTAGGTCAGCTTGCTAGCCAGCTGGCTAGCTACGTAAGTGACCTAGTTAAGTCAGCAGGCTAGACAGCTGGGTAGCTAGGTAGCTACATAGTTAAGTCTGCTGCCTAGCCCACTGGCTTGTTAGTTAAGTCACCTAGTTAAGTCACCGAGATATCCAGCTGATTAGCTAGGTAGCTTGCTACTTAAATCAGCTATCGAGTAAGCCAGCTAGCTAGTTAATTCAGCTGTCTAGCTAGCAGGCTAGCTATTTAATTTTGCTAGTTAAGTCAGCTGGCTAACCAGCTGGCTAGCTAGGTAGCAAGCTTGTTAAGTCAATTGGCTAGCCAGATTGCTAGCCAATTTAGTCAGCCTGTTTAGTCCTTTGACTAGCCAGCTAGCTAGCATGGTGGAGAGCTAGTTAAGTCTGTTATGTAGCCAGATGGCTAGCTAGTTAAGTCAGTTAGTTTTGCCAGCTTGCCAGCTACTTAAGTCAACAAGTTGTCAGTTGGGCAGCTCGCTGGATAGGTAGGTACCAAGCTAGTTAATTCAGCTGGCTAGCCACTTGGCTAGCTAGTTAAGTCAGCTAGTTCATTCATCTGGTTTCCCGACTGGCTATGTAGGTAGGTAGCTAGTTAATTCAGCTGGCTAGCCAGCTGGCTCGCTGGTTAAGCAAACTAGTTAATTCAGCTGGCCAGCCTGCTGACTAGCTAGTTAAATAAGACAGATAAGTCAGCTGGCTAGCTAGTTGAGTCAGTTAGTTAAGTCGGCTGGCTAGACAGCTGTGTATCTGTGTAGCTAACTAGTTAAGTCAGCTGACTAACCAGCTGGCTAGGTAGTTAAGTCACCTAGTTAAGTCAGCTCGCTAGCCAGCTGGTTAGCTAGGTGTCTAGGTAGTTAATTCAGCCAGGAATTCAGTAGTATACGTCCATATCTAGCTAGTTAAGTCAGCTGGCTTTCCACCTGGCTAGCTAAAGATGTCAGCTAGTTAAGTCAGTTGGCTAGTCAACTGGCTAACTAGTTATATCAGCTAGTTGAGTCAGCTTGGTAGCAAGCTGGCAACCTGGATAAGTGCTCTGGTTAATTCAAGTGGAAAGCCAACTGGCTATCTAGATAGCTGCATAGTTAATTCACCTGGCTAGCCAACTGTCTAGATGGTTAAGTCAGCTAATTATGTCAGCTGGCTAGCCATCTGTCTAGCTAGGTAGCTAGCTAATCAATTCAGCTGGCTGGCCTGCTGACTAGGTAGTTAAATCAGTTGGTTAAGTGAGCTGCCTAGCTGACTGGCTAGCTAGGTGGATAGCTAGTTAAGTAAACTGGCTAGCCGTATGACTATCAAATTAAGAAAGCTAGTTAAGTCAGCTGGTTAGCCAGCTGGCTAGCTTGGTGTCTGGCATGTTCAGATGACTGGTTAGCAGGCTGGTCAGGTAGGTGGCAAAATAATTAAGTCAGCTTGCTAGGCAGATGAACACCAGGGTGGCTGGCTAGTTAAGCCAGCTTTCTATTCCACTGTCCAGCCAGATGACTGGCTATTTAAGCCGGCTGGCTAGTCAGTTGTACAGTCCACAATCTAGCTAGCCAGACTTTCTAGCCAGCTAGCAAACCAGGTAGCTAACTAGTTCAGCCAGCTGGCTAGTCATCTAGCCAACAAGGTATCTATCTAGTTGAGTCAGCTGGATAGCCAGCTAGCCAGCCAACTAGCAAGTGAGCTGGTTAAGTTAGCTAACTAGCCAGCTAGCTAGTTAAGTCAGCTAGCATGTCAGCTAATTATTCAGCAATCTAGTTAATTCAGCTAGCTAGTCTGTTTGCTTGTCAAATAGCTAGATATGTCAACTAGTTAGTCAGCTAGCTAGTTAGATAGATAATTAAGTCAGCTAGCCAGCTAACTAGCCAGTTAGGTACCTAGTTAAGTCACCTGG
>NW_006990960.1:0-951 GCF_000164805.1 Carlito syrichta | reverse complement strand
TTGCTCTTCTTCTAGATAGAGACAAGTCCTAGAAAGAAAGTCATGTTGAAATATGGAAGGCATTGACAATGACTACATTATCTTTCTATTTCTAATTTGCTAGAAACTTTTTTTCTTCGTAAATTGGTATTGACTTTGATTAAATGTGTTCTATACAGCTATTGAGATCACAATTTTTTTTTTCTGCTTTATTCTGTGAATGTTCTGAATTACATGACACATTTGCAAGTGGTAAGTCAACCTTGCTTCCTGGAATGCATCCAACTTGTTTCTGATGGATTATCCTTCTTCTATATTGCTTGTATTTACCACATACTTTAAAACATACTTTATATACTATATACCATAAGTTATATAATTTTAATTATTTACAAATGTTTTATTTAGGTTTTGCATATTTGCTTATGCACAAAGTTTGTGTAAATTTGGTTAAAAAAAAGAATTTGCTAGTGCATTCTTCTAGACTTGGAGGATGAATTTAACTACAAATTCAAGCTCTTTACTAAAAATAGTATTCTGATTTTCTGCTTCTTTTAGAATCTGCTTTTGGTAAGTTGTATTTCTCAAAATAATTTTATATACATTGAAAAGTATGTGTAGAATGATGTCATGATATGACTAAAAGTTGACAAAACATCTAGGATTACTGAATGTAATTTTTATTGCATATTTCAGTGTGTTCTGTCAATGAACTGGCAATGTTTAAAAGAGAAAAGCAATAAAGAAAATGTAATTAATAAATTATTACGTACTTATTTCATAAAATTTCTTTTCTTGCCTTCTTTTCAATGAAGTCACTAGTCGTGCTTTCATAATTTAAAAGTTTGCATAATTTGTATTCTATTCATATTAATACCAAATGAAGCAAATTTTCTTGTCTTTATAGTTATTAGATTGATTTAGTTAATTCCATTAGATTGAGGCAGTAACAAGTGGACTTGTTAAGAAAAA
>NW_006990959.1:0-449 GCF_000164805.1 Carlito syrichta | reverse complement strand
TACTTACATCAGCTGGCTAGCCAGCTGGTTATCGAGTTATGTCAGCTAGTTGAGTCAGCTGGCTAGCTGGTTAAGTAATCTAATAATTCAAGTGGCTAGTCAACTGGCTAGTTAGGTAGCTTGCTAGTTACATCAACTGGTTAGCCAGTTGGCTGGTTTAAATCAGGTAGTTAAGTCAGCTGGCTAGCCAATTGGCTAGGTAGGTAGCTAGGTTATTAAGTCAGCTGACTAGCCATCTGGCTAGCTAGTTAATTCAGCAAGTTAAGTGAGCTGTCTAGCTGGCTGTCTAGCTAGGTAGCTAGCTAGTTAAGCCAGCTGGCTTGATGGATGGTTATGTAGTTAAGTAAGCTAGTTAAGTAAGCTTATTAGACAGCAGTGTAGTTAGGTGGCTGGAAAGTTATCCTGGCGGGTTAGCAGCCTGGTCAGGTGGGTGGCCTGCTATTTAAGAC
>NW_006990958.1:0-451 GCF_000164805.1 Carlito syrichta | reverse complement strand
TATGGAGGGTGGAGGAAGGCCTTTTGTGGCACATGGACCAAGTCATGGGATGAATGTGCCTGGGGGCCCCCTTTGAAACCTCCCACAAACGACAGGCTGCAAAGTGCCATTTCCTCTTCCATCCCTGAGGGTGACTCCTCACGCTGGGTGGCAAGGGTGGTGGGGGTGGGGGTGATTATTATTGTTTGGAGTCAGAATCCTGCTCTGCTGCCCAGGATGGAGTGGAGGGGCATGTACATGTCCACCCCTCCATCTGCTGGGCTCAGGTGATACTCCTGCCTCAGGCCCCCAAGTGGCTGGAACCAAAGGCCTGCACTACCATGCTCGGTTAATCTTTGGATTTATTTTTCATGACCAAGATGAGGTCTGATCCCATAATCCGGGCTTGTGGCGAAGCCGCAGGCTCAGGTCATTCACTTGCCAGGGTCTCTGAAGGGCTGGGATGCCAGGC
>NW_006990957.1:0-671 GCF_000164805.1 Carlito syrichta | reverse complement strand
GTGGAGGGTGGGTGGAAACGGTCCTTTCCACATCAGTGGGATGCTCTCAACTTGGTATTTGGAAACTAATGGTGGCTTTGGGGCTCATTCTCATCTCCCACCAGTCTGAATCAAACTAGCCATCTTACAATGGCTCCCATAAGGTGTTTGCCTGTGCCCCCCTTATGTTTTATAGACAGGATCCTGGATTATTACAATGGAATCCTCCTATTTTTCTTCAAAGTATCCTCATTGTAATCTCACTAATTGTGTTTCTCCTCATAATGGAGCATGCAAGTTGTGGCATTGCATCAGCCCTCTTTTGTTATGATGCCTATAAATGTTTCTGGGCCACGGTATCAGGACTATGACTGGCATGTGCCTTCTCCAATGTCCACCCTGCTTGATCACCAGCAAAGATTTATTGGACTTCTAGTTGCCAGTATTACTGCATTGGTTTTGTTGATTGCAACAGCCACCGCTTCAGCAATGGCTTTGACTCAAGAAATCCACACTGCTCAGTATGTAAATGATTTTGCTAAGAGCATTCCCACTGCTCTATCCAACCAAGAAGCCACTGACACTAAATTGGAGGTGCGACTCAATGCACTGGAGGAGATGGTCCTGGTTCTTGGAGACCAGGTTGCTGCTCTAAAGACTCAGGTTATGTTATGATGTCATGCAGAGTTCCA
>NW_006990956.1:0-511 GCF_000164805.1 Carlito syrichta | reverse complement strand
TTTGTTCATTTGAGTCAGACTCTCAGTCTGTCACCCAGGCTGGAGTGTAGTGGCAAGATCACATCTCCCACAGCCTTGACTTCCTGGGCTGAGACAATCCTTCTGCTGGGACTACAGGCACATGCCACCATACCCAGCTAATTTCTTTTTAGATTTTTTGTGGAGAAGAGGTCTTGCTATGTTTCCAGGCTGGTCTCAAATTCCTGGGTTCAAGCAATCCTCCCACCTCAGCCTCCCAATTTACTGAGATTACAGGAAAGAGCCACCACATCTGGCTTAAACAACAAAAAAAAGTGTATTGTAGTCTATAGTTTTCTGCATTTGAATATATCCAACCAATAAGAGAACACATACAAAATGAGAAAATGAGATAATATTATAAAGAATGCATAATAAATTCTACACAGGTAGAATTTGATTTCACAAATGTCATATTAACATCTGGTTCTATATAGCAAGACTGTTTCCAAATTCTCCAGACAGCCCTTAAGTATTCTATTTTGCTGATATC
>NW_006990955.1:0-649 GCF_000164805.1 Carlito syrichta | reverse complement strand
TTGGTGCCCTGAGAGTTGTTATGCCCTGCACAGCGCGCCCTTTCTAATCTGCGCCTCCTTGGTAAAAGACCGGAGCTTGTGTCTGGGGATGTTCATCTCCTTCCTTTTCCACCATCTGCAGGTGGTGAGGGAAAGGGAGAAGCGAGAACTAGAGAGGTAGGGAGAGGTAAAGTAAGTGAGTAATCCAGCCTTCTTGCCAGCCATCACTTTTAAAGCAACACTGGTGCAGATGCCCAAAGTGCAAGGCTCCTTGGCTTGTTCTTTCCCTCTTGGATGGCTGGCCCATCTCTACTGCACTACAGTAATTAATTTCAATTGTCAAACAGAAACACAGCCTTTGTCAGCTAAAGTGATGTTATCATCTCCACAGAACCAACAGGTAAAATAAGGATTGTTTACTGACAGGTCGCCTTCCTGTTTAAAAGATGTGCTTTCTAGGTTTAAATTACAGCCTGGGAAAGTTTTAGAAATAACTTCACTTCCGAAATATATAATAAATGTGTGTATTGTGATTGATTTCTTCCACTTTAAAAAATGTGCTGTGCTTTAAAAGCTTGAGAGAAGTACACTTAGGCATAAACATTCCAGTACATTACACTGAAACAGCAAATGTGTCTGTTAATGTCTTGTCTGTTTCAACAGAGAGAAC
>NW_006990954.1:0-474 GCF_000164805.1 Carlito syrichta | reverse complement strand
TTTCTGCCTGATGAAAAGTGTGATGTAAATAATATTTCTTGAAATTCAGTAGGTATCAGAAAAACACAAATTAAAACTACAATGCTATACCCTTACATTCCTTCAGAAAGGTTAAAGTTTAAAAGGCAGGAAATACTAGATATTAGAGAGGAAACAGAGCTCTCATATGCTGATGCTGAGTGTGCAAATTAGTACAAATTACAATATCTACTATAATTAAAATATGCATACCTTATAAGACAGCCATTAATTTCTAGACATATATTCAACAGAAAAGCATGCATGTGTTCATCAAAAGACCTGAACAGCAACATTTAGAGCAGCACTATTTTTCACACCCGAAAACAGAGAACTACCCAGTAACTGTTAGATGGATAATCAAATTGCATTATAGTCACTAGAGGGGCTACTATTCAGCACTCGGAATAATAAAGTAAGGAATGTAGATAAATATTGTCAAATATTAAGCATCAG
>NW_006990953.1:0-526 GCF_000164805.1 Carlito syrichta | reverse complement strand
GTTCTCAGCAATATGCCCTGATTGTCCCTGTCAATGTGGATTCCAAAACTCTGTATACAAAAAGAGAGATGCCCAGAAGTTTTCTAGGGATGGGGAATCCATGATTCTTGGTGACCTTTAAAAATCCTTACTAAACATTTGGCAACTGCAAAACCCTCGGCACTTCTCAAGATAAAAGGACAAACGGAAGTTTGAAAATTATAAGGGTCATCTGAAGACCAGAGTTACTTCAAAATATGGCAAATAATCCTTTTTGTTCTGGAATCTGGACTTAGTTGTACCGAGAACCCTAACGGACTTTTAGTGCCAGGTACCCTTTTACAACTATCAAGAGGACCATTATATGCTGGAGTCCTGAATTGACTGATTAGTAATATCCACATGCCAAATAGCTCCAAAACATGAGGGGAGCTCGAAGCCCTGATTGTTGTTTGTCCCGTAGCAAGACACCCTGAGAAATTTTTCAGATTGAGGACTCGTGTAATACAGATTCCTTATTCTTCCTTCTCTAGAGACCGTGTAGTGT
>NW_006990952.1:0-5852 GCF_000164805.1 Carlito syrichta | reverse complement strand
GCTCTGTATGTGTTTGTCACTGCTCACGTGCATCCTTGCTTGAGGAAAACTTCGGTTGCAGATCGAAACATTTCAGGTCGTGCATTTTGTGTGATGCATGTAGTAGCCATCCCTGACCCCAGAATGCGGATTTCTCATTTACACAATCTACACCGCCTTACCTTCACTTAAGCCAGACACACAAGGTGCTCAGACATGAAACGTACATGGTGTACACAGAGGGACTTGAGCCAGTTACCTTTGCTGTCACTTTCTCTCTTATAAATCTGTTGGCTGCTCACTTCAACAATATTCCCTTTGGAAATAATTTGTGAAATAAAGGCTCTGTGTTTGGCAAAAAAAAATTTTTTTTTAAATTGTTTATATCACCTCTTCTTCCATTCCACGACTCTTTTTGGCAGCATTTAATCTGCCATCAGCCCATATTGTATTTTTTCTCCCACACATTTTGGTTTTCACCTCTAGAATTATGTTTTGCATGGTTTATACACTCTGTTTCTAACTGGCTCAATCTTTCCTCCACCTATCAAGCATATGAAGTAAAGGTGCAGCTGCTTAATGTTCTTGTCTACTAATTTTATTATCTATGTTATTCATGGGTATGTTTTTATTCATTGATTTTTCTCATGGCGTGTCAGATTTTTCTGCTTCATTTAATACTTAGTCATTGCTGACTAGATGATAGAAATTATACATTTTACCGTATTGGGTATTGGATATTTTTCTATTCCTTCAATATTGTTCAACTTTATTCTGAGATATATTTTAGTTACTTGGACAAAATTTGATCCTTTCAGGCATCATATTTAGGCTCTGCCAGGCAGGACTAGAGCAATTATTATTCTGGGGCTAATTTTTTTCTCAACCTCTGAGGAAATACTCTAATAGATTATTCCACCTAGTTGCCCATGAATTATAAGGTTTTCCCTGTTGGTAAGGTGAAATGAAGTATGCATGTAAACACTTAGAAGGGAGAATGGCAGAAAACATTTGCTCCCACAGGGGGGTTATAGTCAACTCTACCTGCACTCTTTCTCATGGGGACTTTGGGAAAGTCAGAGACCTGTAGGGCAGGGCACACAGCAGCCACTCAGCGACACACCTTGGGTGGTTAGACAAGAGAGGAGGGGATTCATTACTACCACGGGTTTCCCCTTGTCCAGCTCTAAGCTCCGAGTTCCACCCATGTGATTCCTAAGTCCTCAGAACCACCAAGGTAGACATGACAACCATGTGCTTGGGCGGCAGACAGGCACAGAGGAACAGCCTCCAGTCACCCCTCAGTGAGGGCAGAGCAGGGCGTGAGCCCCATTCTGCCTGCTCTCCATGCTGGGCTGCTCCCTCTGCATGGTGGCCCAGGCATAGGGTCTTCACACCTGGGGACAGCCCTTTTTATGGGAGGCCCCTTGGGGCCAAGGGAGCTGGGGCTGCCAAGGGTCTTCCCTCTCTGTCCACAACAGCCTCATCTCAACAAGTTGCAATTCATTTGATTGTTTTTAATTCCTACTAATTCCCACAGCAAACATTTAATAATTCCTCAATGAAATTTAAAAGTTCAAGTTAATCAATAATGGCACCAGTCATTTTACCAGTAAACAGGAGAACAGAGGGGAATTAGCCATGGGGAGCTGCATACAGATGCTTTCTAAAAGGATTTTTTTATTATCTGCAAATGTGCAGGACAAAAATCACATCTAAGCTCCCACCCCATGTCCTGCCCCTCTTTCTAGAAAAGCAATGATCTGCCTCTTCCATACAACAGGGATCAACCCACAGTTCACCATCCCCTTCCCACCATGCAACTCTGGGCCTAAACCATTTCTCGTGAGAGCAGCTGGCGATCGAATGCTCGGGACTGTGGGCACGGCGTGATATATCTTGCCTTCATAGCGGCTCAGGGGACACAGGACAGGGCAGCCACCTGAGGACACAGGACAGGGCAGCCCCGTGGTGACCCTCAGATGCCCATAGCACAGGGTCTGCCCTCTCTCCCTCAGAGCCTCGCTCACATGGTTCGGCTTATCCCGCTCATCAGTCAGCCTGTCTGCTAGCATGCTCAGAGCCCCCTTTTTGCAGATGAGGAGGCTGAGACTTAGAGGACACACCATGAGGGGTTTTCTCTGGCATCATCCTCACCAGCCTCATCCTCCCCTCTGGGCATCCTGAGCGGGGTCCAGGAAGCACCTCTGGGTCAGGATCACTATCACTGCCTTGTAGATGGCCAGGTTGCTGGTTGAACAGGATGCATTCTGGCTCATCTTAGAAATGGACACATGAGAACTCTGACTCTGGCTGCCAGGCCCCCAAGCCTACTCTTCCCCTGCTGCTGTACTGCCAGGCCCTGGGCTGCAGGGTGTCTCAACACCTCCCCCACAGAGGGCCCGGGTGCCAGCATTTGGAAACACTCAGCCCAGACCCTGAGAGCAATGCTCTCCAGAGCCTTCTAGCCAAGTGTGACCCCGGAAGTGAGACAGTGAGATGGCTTCCGGGCATAACGCTATGGAGGTGGCAAGACCAGCATGATTGAGGATGAGCCCCGGCCTGGCACCCAGGGTTTGGGAGCTCTGGAGCTGGATGTGCTGCTGCCCAGCTGGGAACCTGGGAAGTCGCTTCTTCTCTCTGGGTCTGTGCATCTTCGTCTGCAAAACAAATGCTCTCCATGGCCCCTTCTAGACTTTCACTGTTTTCACAGGGTTCCTTCAGAAGCAGGCCCCAGACGAGCATCAGGGTTCCAGCAAGCAGGCGATGGGGTTTACTAGAGAGGTGCAGGGCCCCAGCAGCAGGGAGGGGGCATCCAGGAAAGGGAAGGCAGGGGAGGCATGAGAAAAGTGCTCGGGCCTTCGGCCACACCCATGGAGGACATGGCAGTGGTGAGCATCTCCTCCCAGGCTCACCTTCAGTGACATCATGTGACCACTGAAATTGGCCACTGTGGGAGGATCTACACCACAGAAGGCAGCCAACGCTGCAAGTTGGGCTCTGTCTTCAGAAAGCTGGCCAATGAATCTTGGCCACACACCAGTGGCAGTTTGCGGGGAAATTCTGCAAAATGCACAGCTCAGACTCTCCCCCAGGATGAGGGAGCCAGGTTGTGTGTACAGACTCCTGAGCATCTTGGGTTGAGGGCCGTGGTGGAAGTGTTCATTCCCTTGTCCATGGCCTCCCACACAAGGGAGGAGCAGCTTTGTGTTCCCAGATGTGGCCCTCAGGGGAACCTCTGATGCAGCCGTTGGAACACATGGGGACTCGCCAGTGTCAAGAGCTGTTGGTGGGATCTGAGCCCACCTGCCACCTTCTCTGGATGCTTCATGGAACCAGAAGGAAATCAGGGTGCAGAAGCCTTGCTAGGAAGCTGAGGAGGAGGGGCCAGTGGGACTGGGTATGGGCATGGCTTACAGGAGTGTTGTCACCTTGCTAGTCAGCTGCTCTCCCAGGCAGAACAGCAGACGAACAAATTAGCAGAGAGGCTTAGGGTCACAAGATTTCTTTTTAATTTAAACATTTAGTCTTGGACAGCTTTGTCTTTACTTGACCCATGAAAAAGATGAAATTGGATGATTTTGCTGCTTTGTTTTATATATATCACATGTATCACATAATTGGTCGTTTTTTCATCTCCTACAATTTAAATCATGCAACGAGTGAGGCCTCTGCTCCCCACTCAGGGTCTGAGGCTAGCAGGGCTGGGTAGAAGCCATCATGGAGGGTGCTTGGGGCAGGGTTTTGGACCAAAACAGGAGGAGGTGGAAGTCGAAAGCCATCCTGGGATGAGGCACTGGGGATCTGGAGTTGAGGCGCCCAGGGGGACATCTGGCAGACTCTAGGATGAGCCTCCTAGCTTAGAAGCGGGGCCCGGCAGGGGCTGGGAACCCCCAGTTCTGAGGCTTAGAGAATACAGGCAGACAGGAAAAGCTTCTGGCACAGAGTGACATCAAGAGGGCTAATTAGTGCAATGGGAGATAAGGCCACTCTTCCCAAGGAATGCTGCTCTGCTGCCCCTTGGGTGTATGTGTGGTGTGTGTTTTCTGGTTGAATGGGCAGCTGGGGAGGGATTGCAGGGAGCCTGCACCAAAGAGCATTTTCCAAAGCAGAAGAGAGAAGGTGGTGGCATGAGTCAATGCTCTGTTTCTGAGTTCACTGATCCAAGCTCTATCCATCCAAGAAAGTAATGGAATACCAGCCTGCCTCAGTGTGGCCTGGCTGGAGATGGCATGACAGAGCAGAAGCCCAAGTCTAGGGGGCATGATCCCCCTTGAGAAGTAAAACGCAGACGACCCACACTCCCGTATCATGTGTGTGATTCCACCAGTGCTCTGTGAGGGAAGAGAGTCTCTCAAGGGTGAAGTGGGCAGCCACTCTGGGGGAGACACTTGTGGGGCAGTGAGCCTGGACAGGGCACCAGGCGGGCAGAACAAAGGTCCTGAGGCCAGTAAGGCAACTCAGGAAACAGCCCAGGAGTCACTGAACTGGAGCAGGGAATGAGTAGGACATTGGCAGTGGAGCTCAGAGAAGCTGCTAAAACAAAATACCACCAACTGGATGGCTTAAACAGAAGTGCTTCTCACACTTCTGGAGAATAGTTGTCTGAGATCAAGGTGTCCACAGATGTGGATTCTTCTTCTTTTGGCTTGTAGACAGCTGCATCCTCCCTGTGTCCTCACATGGTCATCCTCTGTCTGCACTGTCCACGTCCCAACCTCTTCTTATAAGGACACCAGTCACAGAGAATTAGTGACAGCCCTAACAGCCTAGTCTTACCTTAATCACCTCTTAAAATAGCCTACCTCTAAATACAATCATATTCTGAAGCACTGGGCTCAGGACTTCAACATGCAGAGTTTGGAGGGAAGCAGGGGGACACAGTTTAGCCCATCTCATCAGTCAAACTACCATGGATGAGAGAATAAGATGTTTTCAGACATAAGCTCTCTGATTGCCCACCCGTGTGTCTTTCCTCCCATCCTGTCAGAAGGTGGTCTTCTCCAAAACAAGGGCATGATTCTGCCCAGGCAGCAGGAAACAGGGGCCAGGTAGACAGACAGCTGAAAGGGAGTCCCCAAGCCAGCAATGAGGGGAGAACCCACAGTGACCAAGGATAACCAGGAAAGCTGAGGAGGTCAAGGATTCCTAGGAAGACTTTACAGAAAAATGAAACCGATGGAGCAGCTAATATATGAGTACACAGCAAGAGGAGACTTATACCAACAGGGATGGGACACCTGTAGCAGAGAGAAATTTGGGGATACATTAGGGACAAGTACACAAAAAAATAACCAAACGTAAAATATAGAACAATTATTCACTCCAGATTTTTAAAAAAAGTTATGCAAGAGGGGAGAAGGAAATTAAACAAATGAAAAATATAAAGCAATCATTAACTCCAGGCAATACAAAAAAGTTATGCAAGAATGGGGTTGGCTGTGAAAAGCCTTAGTCAGAGTGTAAACAATGAATGCTAATCTTTTCAAAGATAGTGAGTCCATCCTCAACTCCAACAAGAAGCAAAACCCAACTTATTGCTCACTCAAGCAAGTGAAAGGCAGCCTATAGAAAGGAGCAGAGCCCAGAGCGCAGGTTCATCCAGCCACCAAGGATAGGGGTGAGGCCATCAGTCATCCTTGAAAGTTATGGGGTGAGAAAGACTGTTCTTGATGGGCTTAGTCAAATGAGTCAGTTCCCTGATTGGCTGAGTTTAGTCAAATGAGTCAGTTCCCTGATTGGTTGAGGTTCAATGAGGGGCTGATGCCTGTTGGCTGCAATACGTGTTTTCTGAGGCTATGGAGAGAGTTTCAACTGGTTCTGCTGCTACTTGTTACCACTGCTGCAAAAGAACAATGGGTCTTTTCCCGAGA
>NW_006990951.1:0-736 GCF_000164805.1 Carlito syrichta | reverse complement strand
GGGATAAACACAGAGCGGAAAATGATGGAGGAAAAACTGACAATGCATTGTGAAAGCAGAGATGCAAGACAAGAGGGAGGAACCAAGAAAAAAGTCTGAGAGCAGGAGTGGGGGAGTAGATCAAATGTTGCAGATAAGCCCAAAACTTGTCCAAGCCCCAGCGAGTGGCACAAGGTTTAAAAATAATGCATTTAAAGTGTAGACAATACAGAAACACTGACAAGCTCACATTACATATACCACAAGAAATCAGTCATCCGTATTCATACTACCCAGATGATCATTGCAGCATGTTTTCTAAGCATTATTCGACTTTGAGAGTGAGCAAAGCCCAACCAAGCTGACCCCCTGACTGTGTTCTAAGTAGTTTGTGTGCTGAAGAGATGGGGAGGGATATTGACACAGGATTCTGAAAATGGGGACAGTTGATTTGCTTCTGAAAAATAGGGGTAATGTTGCAGATGACTAAGGCATTATGGATTTGTGACTAAGAGACAATTGGATAGCACCCAGTAGGTAGTTTTCAAATTGTGTCTTTCAGAGCTGTATAGGTCCAGCACAGATCCCTCAGCGGCTGTCTGGGGCAGAACTGAATGGACAGCCAAGTGGTCAGGGCTATAGGTCTCCCAACCTGGCTTCAATCCAGCAACTCTGCTTTATCTGGTTTATCTTGTCTCTTCTGGATAGGATTTTATTTGAAGAAAGTGTCCCACTGCTTTCAAAAGAGGACAATTTA
>NW_006990950.1:0-492 GCF_000164805.1 Carlito syrichta | reverse complement strand
ATAACTAGATGCTGGATTGCTAGTCAGCTGACTTAACTAGCTACCTTCCTACATAGCCTGGTGGCTTGCCAGTTGATTTAACTACCTAAATGCCTAGCTAACTTGCTGGCCAGCGAGCTGACTTAACTAGGTGAGATAAATAGTTAGCCAAGTGGCTAGCCAGCTGACTTAACCAGCTAGCTAACTAGTTAGCTTGCAAGTTATCTAACGTGCTTGCTAGCTTTCTTAATCATCTGACTTAACTCATTAGTTCACAAGCTAGCTACCTGATTTAACCAGCTTACTTAATTCGTTAGCTAACTAGCTATCTATCTGACTCATGCAGCTGTCAACTCGTTATCTAACTCGCTAGCTAGCCTACTCAACCACCTGACTCAACCTGTTTGCTAACTAGCTAGCTAGCTGACACAACCAGATGACTTAACCCTTCAAGTAACTAGCTAACTACCTGACTCAACCTCCTGACTTAACCCATTTGCTAACTAGCTAACT
>NW_006990949.1:15304-16117 GCF_000164805.1 Carlito syrichta | reverse complement strand
CGGGTATCCAAATAGGAAAGAGGAAGTCAAGTTATCTCTCTTTGCAGATGATATGATTGTGTACCTTGAAAACCCAAAAGAATCTGTCAAAAACCTCCTTACACTGATAAAGGCCTTTGGCAAATTCTCAGGTTACAAAATAAATGTACAAAAGTCAATCGCATTTCTTTACACCAATAATAAACAAACAGAAACCCAAATAAAAAACACAATTCCATTCACAATAGCCACACAAAAAATGAAATACCTTGGCATCTTCCTAACCAGAGACGTGAAAGACCTTTATAAGGAAAAGGACAAAACACTGCTCAAAGAAATCAAAGTTGACACAAACCAGTGGAAAAATATCCCATCCTCATGGATCGGAAGAATCAACATTGTGAAGATGTCCATCTTACCTAAGGCAATCTACAAATTCAATGCAATACCCATCAAATTACCAGCAACATTCTTCTCAGACCTAGAAAAAACAGTGCAGGAGTTCATATGGAAACACAAACATGCAAGAATAGCCAGAACAATGCTCAGAAAAAAAAAAGCAGGTGGTATCACATTACTAGACTTCAAACTTTACTATAAAGCTACTATCATCAAAACAGCTTGGTATTGGTATTGGAACAGGCATATAGATCAATGGAATAGAATTGAGATTCCAGAAGCAAAACCTCAATTTCTCAACCAACTCATCTTTCTCATCTTTGACAAAGCCTCCACCACCTGCCACTGTGGAGAGGAGAACCTAATTCAGTAAATGGTGCTGGCAAAACTGGCTGACCACATGCAGAAGATTGAAACAGGACCCCTATCTATCCC
>NW_006990949.1:14475-15284 GCF_000164805.1 Carlito syrichta | reverse complement strand
CAGGGAGACAGCCTACAGACTGGGGAAAAGTATTTGCCAACTCCAGGTCTGACAAAGGCTTAACATTCTGGATCTACAAGGAACTCAAACATGCTGAAGAGAGAAAAACAAACAATCCCATTATAAAATGGGCCAAAGATATGAACAGACACTTCACAAAGGAAGACATCCGAGCAGCCAACAAACACATGAAGAAATGTTCAACCTCACTAATCATCAGGGAGATGAAAATCAAAACCACACTGAGATACCACCTAACCCCAGTCAGAATGGCAATCATCAACAACTCAAAAAATAACAGCTGCTGGAGAGGGTGTGGTGAAAAGGGAACACTTCTACACTGTTGGTGGGAGTGTAAACTAGTGCAACCTCTGTGGAAAGCAGTGTGGCGATTCCTAAAAGCTCTAAATATCAACCTCCCATATGACCCTGCAATCCCCCTAATGGGAATATATCCTGAAGTACACAAATCACTGTATAAAAAAGATACCTGCACACGCATGTATATTGCAGCATTGTTCACAATAGCAAGAACCTGGAAACAGTCATGTTGCCCATCTAAAGAGGACTGGATTAAAAAATGTGGTACATATACACAATGGAATACTACGCAGCCATAAAAAAGAACAAAATCATGAATTTCACAGCAACCTGGATGGAACTAGAGTCTATAATACTGAGTGACCTCTCACAGAAACAAAGACCCGAATATCACATGTTCTCACTCATATAATGGACCTTCAACATCCAATGCAATACTATATGAAAATGACTGACAGTACTGGGAAACTATGGTGGGGGGAGGGAGA
>NW_006990949.1:0-13776 GCF_000164805.1 Carlito syrichta | reverse complement strand
GAGCGGCCACTGCACTCCAGTCTGGGCGACAGAGTGAGACTCCAACTCAAAAAAAAACAAAACAAAAAAACAATAAAATCAAAAATCAAAATAAGAAAGCAGACTAACTCTGGAATTTTTCCTGAGTGTCTAAAGTCTCTTCAACTCTGATATCTGGCCTCTCCTCTTTTTAAACAGATAGATTTACTCATAGGTTGGGTTGGTTCCCTTGACTTACTGCCCGAGAGATCTGCTACAGGACTGAGTTGCCTGTGTCTGATTCAGCATAGGAGTGGGTCTTTTGTCTCCTGTTTGACGAGGTTATCTTAGAAACCAAGGTGGAGGTTACTCATAGATACATGGGCCAATGTGAATCTCTGCCTGGAAAATGGGTGTGATGGGCGGGTCCTTTTTCACCAATCCTTTCTCTCCACTCGTCCTTTCTCTCCACTCATCCAGTCTGTGTATGATCCACTTTGACGGGTATGGTGGTGTGTGTCGGTGTCAAACACTAGGAATCCACAATATAGCTGGGTGCTGCATTTGTTGCAAGCCAGTGGCTTCGGGTGGAGGAGGGAGCCGGGAATTTCCCGGGCTGGAGACAAGAACCTAGAGCACCTTTTCAGCACCTAGTAGCAAACAGCTGAGGAAGTAGTGCAATGAAGGTTGTTTGCTATGTGGAACTGACTATACCTGCCACCCCCTGTGTTGGCAGCGGCTGTGGGGGTGCCTGGAACTGTCTTCAGGAGTCACCTTTTGTGGAGATTGTCACAGTTCAGATTGTCCCATCACTATCTTAAACCTCTCCTTCCAGACACTCTTTTGTAATTAGTGGCTCAATGACCAGGCCTCCTTCATAATGGGTGCCTCAGAGACTGGCCCTTATCTTTGATGTTTGCCCCAGTGACTGGTCCTACTCTGTTATATGTACAACTGTCACAGACCCTCTTTTGTAATTTTGTCCCAGTGACTGGTCCTTCTCCATAATGAGTGACCCCATGACTGACCTTAACCATTATGGTTGCCACAGTGACTGGATCTCCTCTGTGATAGGAAACCTCGTGATTAACCCTTATCTAGAAGACTAGCTCTTCTCTCTGTAGCATGCACTTCTCTGTGAGGGGTGCAACCATGACTGACCTACCTCTGTGATGGTTATTCCAGTGACTGCCTTTCCTCCGTGATGGCTGCTCAGTGATTACCCCTCCTCTGTGATGGGTACCACAAAGATTGGCCCTCATCTATGAAAAATACTCCAACGACTGATCCTTCTCTGTGTGTAGCACCCCAGTGACTAGATTTCCACTGTGATTTTAGCCCCAGTACCTGGGTCTCGCATATAATGGGTGTGTCAGTGAAAAGCCCTTCTCCATTAATGGTGCCATAATGACTGTGGCTCTTTCGTTATTTGTGCCCCAATGACTGATCTTTTCCTTAATGGTTGCCCTAGGGATGAGCACTTTTCAGTTAAGGTTTTCCTGTGATCAATGCCCTAGTAACTGGCTCTCCTATATAATGTTTGTTTAAGTGACAAATCCTTCTCCATAATTGGTGCCACAATAAGTTTGTCTCCTCAGTGATTTTTTGTCCCATTGACAGGCCTTCCTCCATAATGGGTGCCTCTATCAACTAGCCTTCCACTCTGATGGGTGTCCCAGTAAAAGGCCCTCTCCATATGAGTGGTCGTCTGACTCTCCTTCTTCTATTATGTTTGCCAGATGACTGGTCCTCCTCTGTAAATGGTTCCCCAGTGATTGGCCCTACTTCATAATGGTTTACCCTGTAACAAGTGCTCCTCTGTTTTGAATGTCCCACTTACTGAATCTCCTCCATAATGGGTGCCCTAGTGAATGGCATATAAAAGTTGTTCCAGTTACTGGGACTCCTTTATTATGGGTGGACTTGGTGACTGCACCTCCTACATTTTGGATGTCACAGTGATTGTGCCTCTTCTGTGATTTTTGCCCCAATGACTGGATGTCCACTTAGATGGGGGCAACACTGACTAGCCCTTATCCATAATGAATATACTAGTAACTAGGTCTCCTCCAAAATAGGTGCCCCTGTCACTAGGCATCCTCTCTGATGGTTGCCCCAGTTTCTGGGCCTCCTCCTTAGTGGTTGACCCAAGAGAGATCCTTCTTGGTGGTGGATATCCCAGTGATTGGGCTTCCATCATAATAGATGCTCTATTGATAAGACCTTCTTTGTGATTGGTACCCCAGTGACTGGTTAACCTTCAGTTCAATGCCAACATAAAGAGTCTTCCTCTGTGATGGGTGCCCAGTTAATGGTTCTCTGTGATGTGTGTCACAGTGACTGGTTCTCTTCTGTAATAGATGACTTAGTGACTGATCCTCCTTCATAATGGATGCCCCATTGACTAGTCCTTCTATTTGAGGGGCAATCCCACCACTGGCCTGCCCCTGTGATGGGTGCATCAGTGACTGGCCTTCCTCTACTTTAGATGGTCCAGTGACCATGCGTTCTTTGTTTAGAAAGTCCACAGGCTGCCTCTTCTCTCTTATTGATGTTTCAGTGACTAATCCTTCTGTGATGGCTATCCCAGTGACAGACCCTCTTCTGTGATGAGGGCCACACTGACTGTCTCCTGTTTGTGGTCTTAATGACTGACTCTCCTTTGTAATTTACACACCAGTGACTGGCACTCATTTGCAATTGGTGTCCAAGTGATTGGTCTCCATCTGTGATGGGTATCCCAGTAACAGGTCTCCTCTGTGATGTGTGTCCTAGAGCCTGGTCCTCCATTAATATTGGTCCCCAGTGACTGACTCTTCACCATTATGATTATCTTAGTGCACCTGTAAATGATCTTCTACTGCAATGGTTTCCCTACTGTCAAGTCATTCTCTCTTATGGATGCCACAGAGATTAGCCCTTCTCTGTGTTGTGTGTCCCTGTGACTATATCTCTTTTTGAGAAGTGCCCCTGTGTTGACCTGTCTTTGTAGTGGGTGTCCCAGAGACTGTACCTCCTCTGTTATGGGTGCCCAGTGTTGCACCTTTTTGGTGAATGATGCCCTAGTTACGATCCACTATTGGGTTCCCCAATGATGGGTCCTTTTCTGTAATGCCATCCATGTGACTGGTCCACCTTTGTGATGTGTGCTCAAGCGAGTGGACAGACTCTGTGAAAAATGTCACAGTGACTGATTCTCTTCTGTGATTGATATTCCAGTTATTACATTTCCTCTGTCATTGATGCCTCAGTAATTGGGTCTCCTACATAACAGGTCCATCTTTTAGTAGCCCTCCTTCAGTATGGGTACCCCAGTGACTGTGCCTTCTCAGTAATTTGTGCTCCACTGACTGGCTCTTATCCTTAACAGGTTACTAGTGAAGAGCACTCCTCTGTGGAGTGTGACCCACTAACTGGGTCTATCTGTAATCAGTGCCCCATTGACAAGCTCCTTTATGTTATGGGTGTCCAAGTGACTGTCCCACCTAATTAATGCATGCTCCAGTGACTGTCCCTCATCTGTTACTGGTGCCACAGTGACAAGTCCTTCTCTGTGTTGTTGTCTCAGTGACTAACTCTCCTCTGTGAGGGCCGTCCAAGTAACTGTACCATCTCTTTGTTGGGTGCTCTGGTGACTGACCCTCCTCAGTTCTGCCTGCCTCAGTGACTGCTCCTTTTATATGATGGTTTGTCCCCAGTAACTAGACCTCCTCTGTGATGGGTGCTCCAGTTAGGACCCACTTCTGTGATAGCTCTCCCAGTGACTGGTCTTCCTCTGTAATAAAAACCAAATGATAGGTTGTTTTATGTGTTAGGTGCCTCAGTGGCTGCTCCTTCTCTGTGTTTGGAGCCTCATTGAGTGATCCTCCTCTGTGATTGGTGTCCCAGTGACAGACTCTACTCTGTGATGGCTACCACAGTGACTGGCCTACTTTGTGATGGGTGTCCTAGTGAATGGATCTTCCAATACTGGGTTCTTCTGTGATGGGTGCCCTAGTGATATAATGTCCTTTGTGATGGGTTTCCCATTGACTGGCTCTCCTCTGTGATAGATATTCCACTGACTACGCTTTCTCTATAATGAGTGTCAAAGTGAAGGACAACCTCCTTGATGGATGTTCCAGTAACCAGGCCTCCTTTATAATTGTTGTGCCAGTTACTACCACTTCTCTGTGATGGATGTACTAGTGACTTGCTCTTCTCTTTAATGGGTGCCTCTGACTGGCTCTTCTCTGTGACTGATGCCTCCGTGACAGTGTCTCCACTGTGATGGGTGCCCCAGTGATTAGGCTACTTCTTTGAGGGCTGTTCCAGTGATTGCCCCTCATCTCTGATGGACGCCCAGGGTGTACACCAACTCTGTGCTTGTTGTGCCAGTGACTGGACCTCTACTTTGAGCAGTGCCCCAGTGACTGGATCTCTGTTGTGAAAAAATGCTTTAGTGATTGATCCTCTTCTGTGATCAGTGCCTCAGTGACAATGTTTTCTCTGTGATCACTGTCCCAGTGGCTCGATCTCCTAAAGAATGGGTGTTTCAGTGACTAGCCTTCCTCTTTTAAGAGTTCCCAAGTAACTGTGCTACCTCATTGAATTGTGCCCCATTAACTGGGTCTTAATTAGTGCTCTAGTGAGAAACCTCCTCCCTGATGAGTGTCCCAATAAGTGGGTCTCCTCCATTATGAGTGACACATTGACAAACCCAGGACTGTGATGAGTACCCCAGTTACAAGGCTTTCTCTTTTGTTTTGAGATGGAGTCTCACTCTGCCGCCCAGACTGCAGTGCAGTGGCCACTCCCGGCCACTGCAGCCTCGACCTGCTGGACTCTGGCGATACTTCTGCCTCAGCCTTCCAAGGTGTGCACTACCACACCCGGCTAATTTTTGATTTATTGTAGAGATGAGGTCTCACCAAGTTGCTCAGGCGAGTCTCAAACCGGCGGGCTCAGACAATCCACTCACCTCAGCCTCCCAAAGGTGCGGGACTACAGGCTGAGTCACTGAGTCTGGCTTAAGGCTTTCTCATTATAGGTGTGCCAATGGCAGGCACTTCTCTGTGATGGTTGCCCAGTGACTTTTTCTCCTTTATAATGGGTGCCCCATAACTGGCCCTCCTCTATAATGTAGGTCCCAATAACCGTCTCCACTCTATAGTGGGTGACCTATTAACTGGCCCTCCTCGGGTTTCAGTGCCACAGTGACAAACCCTCCTCTGTCTGGGTGTCTCAGTGAGTACCCTCCTCTGTTGTGGGTGACTGGTCCTGTTTTGTGACAGCTTGTTCAGTGATTAGCCCTACTTTGTGATGGATACCTCAATGACAGGCTGTCCTCTGTGGTTTTTTCCCCAGTGATTGTGTCTTGACTGTGTTCAAGGCCTATATGTCTGTCTCTATTCTGTGATGGGTTCCTCAGTGATTATCCCTCCTTTGTGTTTTCTGTCTCATTAATTCGACATCCTGTGATCAATTCTCCAATGAATGGCTCTCTTCTATAATTTGTGCACCAGAGACTTACCCTCGTCTCTGATGTATAACCAAGTTACTGGCCTGCTCTGTGATGGATGCACATGAGACTGACCCTCCACTCTTATGAGTGTACCAGGGACTGGAATCTCTGTGGTTGGTGCCCCTGTGAATTGCTGTTCTTGGTGATAGGAGCCCCATTGATGTTTTTCTCCTCTCTAATGGGTGTCCTTGTGACTGACTCTAGTCTTTGCTGGGTGATAATATGATTAGCCTTCTGTAATGGGTTCCCCAGTGACTGGTCTTATTCTGTGATAGGAGTCTGAATGACTGTGTCTTCTCCATAATAGGTTCTCTATTGGCCTGCTCAACTCTGTGATTGGTGTTCCAGTGACTGATCCTCCTTCAAAATGATAGCCCCAGTGATTCCACTTCATCTAATGGGTACCCTAGCGCTGGCCTTCCTCTGTGATGGGTGCTCCAGTGATTGGTCTGCCACTATAATGGATGGCTTTGGTTACTAGTTTTCCTATTTGACTGATGCCCCAGTTTCCAGTCCTCCTCTGTGATGGGTGTGCAGGAGACTGGTCCTTCTGTGTGACTTGTTCTTTAGTGATTGGACTTCAGGATCCCTCTATTACCAGACTACTGCCATCCATGAATAGGTCAGTATCAGCCTGACTTAAAGGAGTATCATGAAAATCAGAGTGGCTGGTTTGGGATGTATTCAACACATCTTCACAGTCATAAACTGCTGTTTCTGGATTATCACTGGGCAGAAAGGTGACTGAATTGAGGATCTGAGTAGAAGAGAAAGTTAGGAGGTTCTGATATTGGGTGATATGTGCATTTGACACCAAGCAGCCAGAGGCTAGCTGGAGCAAAGTCTCAACAGTGTGGGGAACTCTTAAGGCCAGATTTTGACAAAAGTCAGTTTGACTGCTTCTGTAACCAACACAGCTGTATCAGCAATGGTCTGATGCTCTGGATGGCCATCCAGAGACCACTGAATCTAATCTTTTGGAAAAATAAGCCACCAGTCTCCAATCCACCAATCCAGGGTCCTAAGGTCTAGGTAAGAACCCCCTTTGCTATTCCCTGTTGTTCATAAATAAAGTGGAAAGGCTTGAAAATATCTGGGAGAGCTAAGGCCAGGGATTGTGTAGGAGCCATCTTTAATGCTGGAATGCATATTCCTAAGTAGCAGTCCATTTTAAGGACTGATCCCCTGCTGTGGCTGTGCATAGATGTTTGGCAATTTCATCAAATCCTGGAATCCACAACCCGCAGTATCCCACTGCCCCCAATAATTCCTGTACCTATTTTGAAACTGGCGTGGAGATTCAGAGGATGACTTTCTTTTGAGCCATGGATAGTTTTCGTTTATCTTTAGCCAGTATCCTAAACAGGAAACCTCTGCTAAGCAGAGTTGTGTCTTCCTATCTATACATGGTAGCCCAGATCCTGGAGGAGCTGTAACAAAGCCCTGGTGACTTTTAGGCAAGTGTCCAAGTCTGCCACTCTAAACAAGAGATCATCTACATACTGAAGTAAAGTAATTTCGGGGTGCAGGGCACAGGACCCGGATAAGTACCGTTCCCCAAAAAGTGTCCAAGTTAACTGACTGGTGTCCCCAGAGTCAAGATCTGTTCATTCAAAGGCAAAGATGCTTTGGCTGACAGGGGACAAGGGAATGGAAAAGAAGGCATCCTTTAAATCCAGCACAGTGTACACCTGATATTGAGGGGGGAGAAGGTGAGCAATGTGTATGACTTGGGAGCAGCAGAATGGATTGTTTCAGTCCACTTATTGAACTCCCTCAAGTCCTGAACTGACTGGTAGTCAGATGTTCCCAATTTTTAAACTGGCAGGAAAGGAATGTCTCATGTCGACTTGCATGTTGTTAAAATATTAGCTGCTATGAGTTTTTTAATGTGAGGAGCAGCTCCTTTCCAGTCTATAGACACATGGGGTATTGATGAATGTGCACAGGGGTGGATGATGATAACAGACTCATCACGACAGGAGGGTGATGCTTTGCCAATCCTGGTCAGTTGGTCTCCCCCCCCATACTGAGGAAACACCGGCTGCAAGTGTAGAAGTAAGCATTACGAGGCATTTTCAGTGGGATAATTAAAAGAAATTTGGAGGTATTTTTCAGAAAGCAGAACAGTTAAAAGCATCTGATAGGCAGTGGGAACATTTCTATTTTGTCAGGTGAAAACACAATGGTATCTCAACTTTTGAAGCAAATCCCAGACCATGAGAGGGAATGGGCAACCTAGAGCTATGAGGAATGACTGGGTGATCTATTTCTGTCTTAAATCAACAGTTCAGTTAGAAATTAATTTGCTGTTGATAATTTTCTCTCTTGCCCTCTGAACCAAGGTTTGTTTGCTTGACAAGGTCACAATGGTGAATTTATGACCAACAGTGTCCACTAAAAGTTGGACCAGGTGACCCTTAATAGCAGTGGTTACCATGGCCTCTTGGGGGCCTAAGGAAAAATAGTCCTGTCCTCTTCAGTCAGAGTCATTTTCCATTCCCCCAGCTGGGGCAGAACCAAAATGGGCTTTGGGGCATCTGCTTTTGGGCAACAGTGACAGTTCTTTTTTCAGTGACCAAATTCTCTGCAATATGCACATTAATTCTTAGCTAATGGAAGGAGTTTAGTCCCCTTTTGATTCTTCTTAACTTCCCCTTTTCTCTGGCACAGTGGTTTTGAGTCTGGTTGGAAGGCTTGGAGGCTGTTACCAGTATTTTTGCCTGATGTCTGGCTATTGTATCTGCCTCTTGCGTTGACTGCTTTTGTTTCTCAGCATCTTGATTATTAGAAAAATTTTGGGTTTCTTCAAGTAGCTCAGAAATATTCATTCCTGTAAAGACCTCAAGCTTTTGCAACTTGACCCGGATTTCTAGAGCTGTTTGAGCCACAATGCGGAATTGATGGCATGAGACTTCTCAGGAGCCAAGGGATCAAATGGGTATAGGCACAAAAAGCCTTCTCAAGCCATTCAAGGAATACTCCCAGAAATTCCTCAGGGCCTGGAGAATCTCGGTAGTTTTAGGGAGATTGATAGGTTTTCATGCTGCTTGCCTCAAATCAGTTAATAGAATCCAGTGATAGGTATCTAATGCCCTGGACCCTGCTGTAGTGGTAGGATCCCAATCTGGGGGAGAAGAGGAAAAAAATCTCACTTAAAATTTCCTGACGTTCTTTCTTCAATATGAAGTTGAGGCTAGAAAAGGCTTTTTATCCTCAATTCTGATGCATTTCCGCTGCTCAGGGGTAAAAAGTGTTAAAAGGAACAGCTGGCAATCATTCCAGCTGGGACACTGAGTGCCCATGACTGATTTCATTAGAGAAATCAGAACATATGGCTTCTCTGAGAACAGCGTATTTTGGTATTTTCAATTGTATAGATCAGAGTTTGATAGGGAGCATGTACCAAGAAAGGCTACTTGGTCTGATTTGCCCCCTGCACAGGAGGAACTTCCCAGAGGGGAAGGAGAGGAGCCAAATCTTTCTGATAATGGAGATGAGTAGCCAAAGGCAGAGAAGGCAAAGGGGAGGTAGAAGATGTGACGGTAGGGGAAGAAACCTGAGAATTATAAGGTGGAGGATTAGACTTAGAGATAACTGACTCCTCAAGGGCATCCTCAGTAGAAGAGGGTAAAACAAGATACAACCCAGTAGAGGTAGGAGTTGAAGAATATGGAAAAGGAGAGTTACAGGCCAGAAGTTTAGAAACAAGGATGCCACTGGAGTTTCAAAGGAACATGCCTTTAAACATGGGGGTGGATTTTGAACTAAACTTAACCATTGGTTGATATAGGAAACTGGTCAGGGTGAACAGAAGTCCCTGTAATGACCTTCCAAACAGACTCAGTGACGTGAATATCCAGAGACCCAGTGGAGGGCCATCCAACATTAAACAAGATAGGCCAATTTCACAGAGAGTCTGAGGTCTGTCTCTTGAAAGGTGGAAACTGTAGTCCTCAGTAGCAAATCCAACAGAGAAATTTTTTTTTTATCATGCATTAAAGAGAACTGGAGGGTTTAGAAGTTTGAGATCCCATATTGTCAAAAAACAGTGAAAAGAAATCAAACCTGAAATCAGAAACTGAACCATACTAAACCCAGTGAAAACAAATCAAAACTGAAATCAGAAACTGAACTGGGACTCTATTGAGGCAATGTCTTGTCGTAGTGAATTGTGTCCAAGGGACAGTTTTGTCAGGCTGTGACTCTCATAAACAGGATTATTCCCACAAATAGATCCCTTAAACAAAATTATGGTCACAAACAGAACAGATTATTACCTCCTAGGAGAGTGCAGAAAGACTCAGGTTCTTTTGAAGTGATGGGAAGCCAGTGGTCATTCCATCTCCCTCCAAGTCAGATGAGAGGTTATGGGACACAGTGATGTCTCAGGGGAGGCCTCCCCTATAACTCCTAAACCCAGCCAGAAACAGCCAGAATGATGACTCTTCCCAAGGTTGGAGAATCACGCTGGGGCCTTCAAATGTTATAGCCGAAGTGTGAGAAAAGAGTTGCCAATGGATAGAAAGTTGAATTTTAGTCCTTTATTAGTCAATTGTTGAAAGTGAGCTTAGCGCCACAAAGAATTCTCAACCCCAAACAGTGTGAGCAGGGGGTTTATAAAGGCAAAAATCACAAAAGCTGTCAAGTTATGCTTACATTTCTTGGCAGAACATTTGACAGCTTTGATTAGATATGGAACTTGCTTTGGGGAGTTTACAAGCACTGAAGGGATTAAGAATGTGCAGATGTGGTTTGATTATGGGAAGGTTATGCAAGGGGGTTTTCTCTTGGTCATGATGGAGGATCTGTTGCAAAATGGATGCACTTATGTTAAGCAAGTTATTACAGGGTATTACTGCGTTTGCAGATAGATATTTCACCCGTTTCTGGGGTTTGTCTATTTTGGGTGACTCAGTGAGTGGACCTCCTCTGTGACTGGTGTGCCAGTGCTTGACTTCTTTCATATTAGGTACTCCATTGACTTCACCTCCACTGTGATTGATGCCCCAGTGAGGGGTCATACTTAAAATTTGTTGTCACAGGGAAGAGTCCTCCTCTGACATGGGTATCTCAGTGTTTGAACTTCCTTTACTATGGCTGATACAAGGACTGTCCTCATGTTGTGTTTGGAGACCTGAGTTTGGCTCTCTGCTCTGAAAGATGCTCCAATGATGGGTCCTCTTCTGTGATGGCTGTCTCAGTGACTGGTCCTCCTTGTAAGGAATACCCCAGTGATACAGCTTTCTCTGTGTAGGGTTCCGAAGTGACTGGTCCTCCTCTGTGTTAACTGTCTCGGTAACTAGGTTTCCTCTGTGGTGTGTGCACAGGTAAATACCCTCCATCCATAGTCAATGTCCTATTAACTAACCCCCTGTCTGCTTGGTGCCCTATTGCCTAGCTTTGTTCTGTGATGTGTGTGTGTGTGTGACCGACTCTCCTCTGTGATGGTTTCCCTGGTATCTGGGTCAACTCCATAATGAGTTCCCCAGTGAATGGACCTCTTCTGTGATGGGTGTCCCATTGATGGTCTTCCTCTGTTATGCGTGTACCAGTGACAGGCCCTCATTTGTGTTTGGTGCCACAATGAGAGGGCCACCCCATATGGTTACTTAGTGGTCCTACTCAATAATTAGTGCCCCAGTTGCAAGGCCTCCTTCATGAACGCTGTCCCAATGACTGGCCTTCAACCCTAATGTGTACCCCAGTGACAGGCTCTCATCTGTTATGTGTGCCACAGAGACTATACCTTTTCTGTGTTGTGTGTAGCAGTTATTATTCCTTCTCTATGGAGAGTTCTCAGGTGATTGTCCCTTTTCTGTGATGGATGACCCGTTGACTTTCTTCTTTTATGGGTTCCCAAGCTAATGCCTTTCCTCTTTGAAGGGTAACCCATTGGCTAGTACCTTTCTGTGATGGCTGTCCCAGTGAATGGCTCTCCTCTCTTATAGGTGCCCAATGACTACATCTCCTCTGTGATGGGTGCCTCTTTGACTGACACTCCTCTGTGATGCTCTCTGCCTTCACTGACTGTCCTGCCTGAAAAATACCCCTGATCCTAATTCTTCTGTTATTCAGTGGGTGTTCCAGTGAATAGATGTCCCCTGTAATTGCTGTCCATTGACTGGGTCTCCTTCATAATAGGTTACTCAGTGACTATCTCTCCTCCCTAAGTGTTCTCACTTGACTGAAACTCCATGATGCTTTGATATTGACTGGCCCTCCTCCATAAAGCTTTCCCTAGTGACTAAACCACTTTATGATGTCTGTCCCAGTGACTGTCCTTACTGAATGATTGATTCCTCCTCTGTTATTCGTGCTGTAGTGACAAATCCTCTTGTGAGTGTCTCAGTGATGAGTCCCTTCTGTGAGGGATCTCCCAGGACTGGCCTGCCTCTTTGTTGGTTGTCCCAGTGACTGGCCTTCCTGTGTGATATGGCCCCAGTGACTAGCCCTCCTCTGTGTTAGCTGTCCGTGTGACAAATCCTAGTCTGTGAATTGTGCCTCAGTAATTTGCTTTTTCTGTTATGGGCCCCAGATACACAGCCTCCTATGTGTTCAGAACCCCAGTGATGGGATCTTTGCAATATGTGCCTCAGTAACTTTACTTTCTATGTATTTGGGGCCTCAATGACTGGCATCCTCTGTGATTGATGCTCCAGTGAGTGACTCTTCTGTAATTTGTGTACCAGTGACTGGTCCTCCTCTCTGGTTGCCAGTGGCAGGACTTCCCCCATAATTTTTGCATCAGTGACTCGCCATCCTGTTTGATGGGCTTACAACCTATTGGTACTCTGTGGGAGTCCCGCTTCTGCAAGGGCTGGGGGTCTCTGGCGATGTGACGGCATCAGCAACTCACGAGAGAAAAGAAACTTGAGAGAAGGAAAGGGACTGGACTCCTGTTTAGAATTAAACTGAAGCTGTTTATTGAGCGTTATCCAAGGGCTTTTATCCCCAAACTCTGCAAAGTTATCATCATGGCAACTCCTGCTGCTATGGTTACACAAAAGGTAGAATGTGCCTTTCACATGAACAGGTCCAGGTGCACACAGGCCACCTCCCACTCTCAAGCAGATGTATTTTTCAAACATGAGGAAGAACATGAGAAAGAACAACAACTTGTATTTTTGTTCCTTATCCAATTTCTATGTACCCTAAATTGTTCACAGCTACATAACATCGTTCAACGCTTCCACCCAAAACCAACATAATGATATATTACCTTTTACTATTCTATGCTAATTCAAACTAGTTCCTATAAAACAGTTGCTGATATGGTTACACTCTCCTAGCACCAGCTGGCCTAATTCAAACTTCACTGCCCCCCCTGAATCAAACTGAACTAAACACACTTCTATAACAAAATGGTGACTTAAATTTTCTTTAATCTATATAAACTATTTTCTAAAACAGATATCTATAAATTTCTAAAATCACATCAAGAGAACCTGTGACTTGCACTAAGGCTCCTCACTGGGATGCAAGGATAAACTTAAATTGTTTAAAAGCAAAAACCGTAAACCGTGGAAAATGGGAACAATAGACTCCCAAGTTTAGCTGTGTACGTTCCGGTCTCAGAGTTTTCTGTTAGACCCAACAGGAGCCTTTCCTGGTTGCAGTGCCAAGTGAAAAAGGAGGGAGGGAATGGGATCAACAGCTCCCAAACACATCCTAGTGGTCTTGGGGTCAATGGCCCTTCCTGATCCCTAACGCTCAGTGGGACTCCATGGCCGGCTCCCAAAAGTCCTCCTTCATAATGGGTGTCCCAGTGACTGGCTCTAATTTTTATGAGTGTCACCATGACTTGGCCTCTTCCATAATGGGTTTCTTAGTGACTTGGCCTCCATCCTCTGTGATTGCTGCCTAGTGTCTAATCTTCATTTATCATGGATGTCCAGTGTCTAGCCTTCCTATGAGATGGGTGTTAGAGTAATTGGGTCTACTTCAAATTGTGTGCTCCAATTACTGGCCCAGCTCTGTGAAAAATGTACCAGTCTCTGAACCTATTTTCTGATCAGTGCCCCAGTGATAAGCTTTCATCTGTGATTATTGCCCTAGTGACAGGGTCTTCTACATAATGGGTGCATCATTGACTAGCCATCCTCCATTATGGTTCCACTCAATGGCTGAGTCTCCTCAGTGGCATCTGCCCTAATGACTGACCCTCCTCCATAATGGTTGCCCTAGTGACACTAGTGACTATCCCTCCTCTTTTTATGGTGTCCCAGTAACTGGTACTCCTCTATAATGAGTTGTCCAGAGACTAGCTCCTCATTGTGATGAATATCCCATGTACTGGGCCTCTTCAAAAATGG
>NW_006990948.1:0-1143 GCF_000164805.1 Carlito syrichta | reverse complement strand
GGTACATTATGAACTAAACAGACACGGTTTGAAAATTACCAATTTTACCACTTATGTCTATTTTGTGTTCTGGCTCCAAGTCAGAATCCCACATTGTGCCTAGATGTCTCCATGGCCTCCTTCAGCCTATAACAATTCTGTCTTCCACTGGCTTTCATGACCTTGACACTTTTGAGGAATACTAGTCTGGTATTTTGTGGAAGGCCTTCAATTTGGTTTTGTCTGATGCTCTCTAATGATCAGGTTGAGGTTATAGAATTTGAAAAAGAGCATCACAAAGGTGCAGTGCCCTTCTCAATGTATCTTAGTGGGGCAAATGATGTTGCTACATCATTTGGCTAAGGTACCATTTCCAGATTTCACCACTATAGTTATTATTTCCCCCTTTGTATCTAATAAGGTTTAAAGCTCTCCCTTATCTCTCCACTTTGGCATTATATGAGAATTTTCAGTCTGAGATCTTTTTATATATATATATATATATATATATATATATGAGAAAATGTATGCTATTTCTCTCAAGAGTTTCTCCTTCTACTTTTATTTCTTGTATCCTTTGACCTCCTCAGCATTGTTGGCTTTGTGACATTCCTATTGGCAGGATTCTTACTCTTCTACCTTTTTTCCCCATCTCTTTTAGTTTTTCTGATTTTTTGTTCTTTCCACCATTTTTCTTAGAAATCTGGTGTTCTAAATCACTAATTTATACCTCAGCTATATTCATTTTGCTAAATAACCCATCTTTATTCAACTATCACATACTTCATATATAAATGTTTGCTTTGTCCATTTTAAAGCTTTCTTGTTCTTATTTTATGTTTCTTTGTCTAATTTAGTATGTTGATTAGACTTGCCTTAAATTCTTGGTCTTGATGTTCTAATGTCTCTACATCTGATGGAATCTGCAATGTACCATTCCACCTCTCTCAGATGTCTCATTATTTTGGCTAGTGAACCCCTTTGCCCTATTGGTATCAGCTACTCTGTCAGACTATAAAAGCCAGAACCTGGATCAATATTCACCTAATTATGAGTGAACCCCAGATTGGAGAACTTCAAGTTCCTGAAAATGACAATCACCCTCTGTTCCACAGAGCAACTACCTAGTTCAAGACTTTTTTATTTACCCCAAAGAAACAACAG
>NW_006990947.1:0-504 GCF_000164805.1 Carlito syrichta | reverse complement strand
TCTGAACTTGACTTCAGAAATCATGGTCTGCCTGTCTTGTGTTTCAGAAACCTAAACAAGCTCACTATGATCTGGAGAGAGGGGCTGGGGCATGCCAGAGCTGAGTGAGCAATGGCTGCAGAGGCCCCTCTGCAGTGGCCGCTTTCACCCACCCATCCACTTGCTGATGCTGGACTTGGGGACAGGACTCTGAAGGTCTCTATTTCGTTTGCCCTGGCACAGAGATCCGGCTCATTACGTCTCTCACTTGATTAGACGGCATCAAATATCTTAAACTCACCAAATTTACAAGCATTTTGTGATACCATGTAAACAGTCACGTGGCACTCACATTCTTTCTATACAACATTTTCTTACTGGATATTAGTGTTACAAATCAAGTTCATGGTACTGGAAAACCTGAAAAAATGAGCTAGAAGAGGAAGAATGGGGGAGGTCCCAAGGCAAGACAAGCTCACGGCTCCCGGCCTCACCCCCTGGTGCCCTATAGATTGCCATGGTCTT
>NW_006990946.1:0-567 GCF_000164805.1 Carlito syrichta | reverse complement strand
TTCTTCTGCATGTGGTGAGCCTGTTTTCCCAGCACCATTTGCTAAATATGTTCTCCTTTCTTCAGTGATTGTTATTAGTGGCTTTGTGGAACATAAGTTGGTTGAGAGACCGTGTTTTTGTTTCTGGAATCTCTGTCCTGTTGATAGATCTGTGTACCGACTCTTGTATCATTGGTCAGTGTGCCACAATACCAGGCTGCTTTGGCTAACTGTAGCTTTGTAATCAAGTTTAAAGGATGGAGGTGTGATACCTTCCACTTGTTCTTTATTCTGAGGATTGTTTTCACTGCAAGGAGGCTTCTTGGTTTTGCATGTGCTGAATTATGTTTATGGTCTTGGAAGTGTTGAACCAGGTCTGCATCCCAAGAACGAAGCCCACCTGGTCAGGGTGAATGATCCTTGAGATATGTTGTTGGATCAATTTGTTAGAACCTTGTTGAGATTTTCTCCATCAATTTTCATCAAGGAGATTGGCCTGTAATTCTCTTCTTCTTGAGTCTTTGCCAGATTTGGGTTATCAGTATGATGTAAGCTTCATAAAATGAGTTGGGAAGAATTCCATCTTTC
>NW_006990945.1:0-511 GCF_000164805.1 Carlito syrichta | reverse complement strand
AAATAATAAGAGAAAATACTTTTTTATCCTTAAAATAATACCTAAAGTTTATCAAACATTTCTTTATTATGCACATGTATCATTTTATTGATTTGTACTGGGATATAAAGTACACGCTATTAAGGAGTAATTTATATTTATATACATAGAGTTTGATAAAAAAAGACATGTGGCTTTATACAACAACTTTAACCTTTTACTCATTTAGTTGTTTAATAGTTATGTGACAAATACTTACAGTGAACCTTGTTATAGGCCTTTGCTGCTGAGAAAGGTTGCTCTGGTTGAACATATTACCCCCAACCAAGACTTACCAAAAACCACGATGCGACCTAGTGAATATAAAAAAAATAGCCACCATGCTTTTACATCTCAGAGAGAGACTTCTAGATGGAACTGATTTGACACACTTTGAACTTAAAAAATTTAAATGGAGATTATGATTTTTTTTTGTTTTGTTTTGTTTTTTTTTTTTTCTTTTTTTTTTTTTTTTTTTTTTTTTTTTTTTTTT
>NW_006990944.1:0-524 GCF_000164805.1 Carlito syrichta | reverse complement strand
CTTTTTTTTTGTTTGAGTCAGGGTCTCACACTCTCATTCAGGCTACGGTGTGGTGGCGCTGTCTCACCACATCCTCAACCTCCTGGGCTGAGGCTGATCCTTTTACCTCAGCCTCCTGAGTAGCTGGGACTCCAGGAGTGAGCCACCATGCCTGGCTGATTTTTGTACTCTTTGTAGAGATGAGGTCTAGCTATGTTATTACACATTTTGCAGAGACCCAGGCTGGGGCTGTTGTCTCAAACTCCTGGGCTTAGGAGATCCTCTCATTTTGACTTCCCAAGGTGTTGGGATTACAAGAATGAGCCATGAAGCCTTTTTTTTTAAAGGTAGACCTCAGCATCTTCCTTTCCATCAGCATTCCCTGAATAAATTTACAGATAGGAGTTTTGCGCATTCTCTCATCTGTGCTGACCAAGTATAGATCTGAGTGGTTATCCACATCTTTCACCTGCCACAGTGGTGGCTACCCTCACTGCACCACCAAACTCGCAGAAAAAATGGGACCTCTATCAGACACCACATTT
>NW_006990943.1:0-528 GCF_000164805.1 Carlito syrichta | reverse complement strand
ATTTTTAAAAGTGAATTTCCATTGAATCACCTAGTATATTCTCTACCTAAGACATAATGCGGTACTCTGCAACAAAGTCTCAGATTAATCTGATACCTTAAATCGTCAAGCATATAAAATCAGGCACATACAAAAGAGACAATTTGGGGCCGAATATTTATATACCAAAACAACATGAACATTTACAAAGAAGTATTTGGGCTCCTCATTAGTATAAAAATTTAGATAATTGAAAATTCTAGAAAATTGTCTTTGATCTTAGCTAAAGCAATATCCAAATCCTGAGAGAAAAACTGCTCAAAGCTGTTAAATTATCATAAAAATATCCAAAAGTATTTAAACTAAAGAAAGTGCTAAAATATTTTTTGGTTGTACTATAGCCAAGCTCCATCAGGACTCTGTGACCATAATTATAAAAGACTACCTCGTGGGCACCCCTCACAGGTCCCCTCCCACTGTGGAAACTTTGCTGTCCTCTCAATAAATCATGTTTTTTAAAAAAGACAAGACTACCTTGTTCAGTGGATT
>NW_006990942.1:0-708 GCF_000164805.1 Carlito syrichta | reverse complement strand
CTGTACCTAGACAACTTATGTTCCCAATTCTGACTTGTACCCTTCATCTTTAACTTAAAGTAACAACAAAAAAGAAAGTTAGATTTTCATTTTAAAAAATAGACATAGACTAGAAAATTGATTTTTTTTAATGATCAGGCCAGGGGCAGTGGCTCACACCTGCAATTCCAACACTTTGGGAGGCAAGAGGAATGCCTGAGCCCAGCTTGGGTAACTTGGCACAGAAAAAAAAAATAGCTGGGTGTGGTAGTGCATGCCTGTGGTTCCAGTTACTTGGAAGATTGAGGCAGAAAGGTCACATGGGCCCAGCAGGTCCAGGCTGCAGTGACCGTGAGAGTTCCACTGCCCTCCAGCCTGAGTGTCAGAGTGAGACTCTTACTCAAAAAAAAAATAATAATAATAATAAAATGCTCTACCAGGCTATCAAAGACATGGAGAGACCCTCAACACATACTGCTAAGAGAAAGAAGCTAGTATGAAACAGATGACATACTATAAAATTCCAACTATACAGCATACTGGAAAAGCAAAGCAATAGAGACAACAAAAAGATCGGGGTTTCAGGAGCTGGGGGCAGGGGTAGATAGTTGGAGCAGGGGATATTTTTAGGAAAGTGAAACTATTCTCTGTGATAGGCATGTCCAGCAGTTTGTCTTTCCTGGGCCACATCAAATAAAGAGGAATTGTCTTGAGCCATACATAAACTAT
>NW_006990941.1:1891-12947 GCF_000164805.1 Carlito syrichta | reverse complement strand
CCTTATTAAACTGACAAGCTTCTGCAAAGTCAAAGAAACCATCAAGAGAGCAGGGAGACAGCCTACAGACTGGAAAAAAGTCTTTGCCAACTCTAGGTCTGACAAAGGCTTAACATCCTGGATCTACAAGGAACTGAAGCGTACTGAAAAGAAGAAAACAAACAACCCCATTATAAAATGGGCAAAAGACATGAACAGACACTTCACAAAAGAAGACATTCGAGCACCCAACAAACACATGAAGAAATGCTCAACCTCACTAATCATCAGGGAGATGCAAATCAAAACCACACTGAGATACCACCTAACTCCAGTCAGAATGGCAATTATCAACAACTCAAAAAATAACAGCTGCTGGAGAGGGTGTGGTGAAAAGGGAACACTTCTACACTGTTGGTGGGAGTGTAAACTAGTGCGATCTCTGTGGAAAGCAGTGTGGCGATTCCTAAAAGCTCTAAAAATTGACCTTCCATATGACCCTGCAATCCCCCTACTGGGAATATACCCTGAAGAACACAAATCACTCTATAAAAAAGATACCTGCACACGTATGTTTATCACAGCATTGTTCACAATAGCAAGAACCTGGAAACAACCATGCTCCCCATCAAAAGAGGACTGGATTAAAAAAATGTGGTACATATACACGATGGAATACTACGCAGCCATAAAAAAGAGCAAAATCATGAATTTCGCTGCAACCTGGATGGAACTAGAGTCTATAATACTGAGTGACCTCTCACAAAAACAAAAATCCGAATATCACATGTTCTCACTCATATAATGGACCTTGAACATCCAATGCAATACTATGAGAAAGTGACTGATGGTACTGGGAAACTATGGGGGGGGATGGGATTAACAGTAGCAAATATCTGTCGGGGGATGGAAAAACAGTTCTTATCTACAGGGTGCCTGAATGAAACGTCATTGTACACCTAACCCTTAACTGTACCCCACAAAACCATATTTAAAAATACTGATTAATGAAAAAAAAATCATCCATCATGAACAAGTAGGCCTCATCCATTGGATGCAAGACAGGTTCAACATTCGTAAGACCGTAATGCAATTAAATACATCAACAGATGTCAAAACCAAACCAAATGATTATACCATTAGATGCAGAAAAAAACTTTTGATAAAATCTAGCACCTCTTCTTGATAACAACTCTCCAACATCTAGACATTCGTGGAACATACCTCACAATAGTAAAAACCATCTATGAGAAACACAGCCATCATAATCCTAAACAAACAAAAGTTGGAACCATTTCCACTGAACACTTGAACAAAAAAAGGATGTTCACTGTCACCCCTCTGATTCAATATAGTTTTGGAAGTCCTAGCTAGTGCAATCTAAAAAGAGAAGATGATCAGGGGTATCTAAACAGGAAAAGAGATGTCAAGTTATTTCTCTTTGCAGATGACAAGATTGTATACCTTGAAAAGCCAAGAGAATTTGTCAAAAACCTCTGTGCACTGATAAAGGACTTTAGCAAAGTCTCAGACTATAAAACAAATGTGCAAAAGACAATCGCATTTCTTGACACCCATAATAAACAGAAACCCAAATAAAAAGCACAATGCTATTCACAATAGCCACAAAAAAATGAAATACCCTGGCATCTTCCTAAACAAAGAAGTGAATGACCTTTACAATGAAAACCACAAAACATTGCTCAAAGAAATCATAGATGACACAAACATGTTAAAAATTATTCCATGCTCATGGACTGGAAGAGTCAACATCGTTAAATTGTCCATTTTACATAAGGCAATCTATGGATTTAACGCAATAGCCATCAAATTACGAGCAATATTCTTCTCAGGTCTAGAAAAAAGCAATACGGGGATTCATATGGAAACACAAATGACCAAGAATAACTAGAACAATCCTCTGCAAAAGAAAAAGGAGACATGACACTACCAGACTTTAAGCTTTACTATAAAGCTACAACAATCAAAACAGTCTTGTATTTGTACAAGAACATGCATGTAGACTAATGGAATAGAATTGAGATTCCAGAAGCAAAATCTCATTTTATCAACCAACTCATCTTCAACAAAGCCCCCACGACACACCACTGGAGAGAGGAGAGCCTATTCAGTAAGTGGTGCAGGGAAAACTGGCTGACCACATACTGAAGATTTAAACAGGAACTCTATCTATCTCCATATACAAAAATTAACTCTAAATGGATCAAAGACCTACATATAAAACCTCAAACCATAAGAACTTTAGTAAATGCAGGACACACCATATGGAATTTGGAACTGGCATCCAATTCCTGAGCAAAACCCGAAATGCCCAGGCCATAAGAGAGAAAATAGACACGTTGGACCTCATTAAACTGACAATCTCCTACAAAGTCAAAGAAATGATCAAGAGAGCAGGGAGGCATCCCTCAGGCTGGGAAAATATATTTGCCTACTCCATGTCTGATAAAGGTCTAACTTCAAGGGTCTACAAGGGTCTCAAATGTGCTGAAATGAAAAAACAAACAAGGTCATTCCAAGGTTGACAAAAGATATGAATAGACACTTCTCTAAGAAGACATATGAGTAACCAACAGACACATGAAAAAATGTTCAGCCTCACTAGTCATCAAGGTGATGCAAATTAAAACTACACTGAGATACCACCTAACACCAGTCAGAATGCCATTATCAATGACACAGAAAATAACAGATGATGAAGAGGATGTGGTGAGAAGGAAACACTTGTACACGGTTGGTGGGAGTGTAAACTACTACAACTTCTGTGGAAATCAGTGTGGCGATTCTTACAAGTTATAAATATTGACCTTCCATATGACCCCGAAATCCCACGACTGGGTATATACCCTGAAGTACTCAAATCATTCTATAAAAAAGATACCTGCACATGTATGTTTATCACAGCATTGTTCACAATACCAAGATTATAGAACCAACCATGCTGTACACCAAGAGACGACTAGATTTTTTTAAATGGGTGCACATACACAATGGAATATTACACAGCCATAAAAAAGCCTAAATCAATCATTTCCCAGCAACATGGATGGAATTAGTGTTTATAATATTGAGCGGTCTTTCAAAGAAATAAATATCTGAGTATCACATATTCTCACTCATAAGTGAACCTTGAACAACTACCGCAATACTATAAGAAAATGATTGATACTGGCAGGAAACTATAGGGGTGAGGCAGGGAGGGACGGGGATGTGGGATTAACAGTAGTCAATATCTGTTTGTGGAAGAGGAGCACACCTCATTAACAAGGGTACCTGCACAATAAATATTTGTATACCTAACCCTTAACTGTACCCCACAACTTTAAAATAAAAATATATATATAATTTTTTAAAAACTATCCTATCACCTATGCAAAGGATGTGTTAATGCCCTACGATGTTGTGGTGTTGCTTCTTAATGTTTCCCCCCTCTTGGAAAAATTACTGTAATGTCTATACACTTTCTTTAACCGCTTTTACATCAGAGAATGTCCTAGCAATCCAAAACTAGATCCATGGTTCACTTGTTTAGAGTAAATCTTCCTGATCTGGCACAAATAGAAAAGAAATGCATATCTGCAAACCTGTATGGTAAACACGGTATACCAATCATTACTATAGTCAATAATATAAACAATGGGCAGCCCCTAGTTATATAAGTTAGGTAGACTTTTATCTCTGCTGTATTGGCCCCAGTGACCATAGCTGTAACCAGGAAAATGATTTCTTTTTCCAAGATTGGAAATGTGTCAGCATTGCAACTTACAGTGGAGACCTAATGACACCTAAGAAATTACCATTTCACCGGTGATGGCCAGAGACAACATATGTGTGTGTGTGTGTGTGTGTGTGTTACCAATCCTTTCCCTTATTTTATTCCTAGAGTACAGGAAATACTTGAAACCTGGAGTATACAAAAACTCTATATGAATCAGTATGAACATTATGAATTATTCACCATCCAGAGGCAAACAATCACTTATAAAATCATAATCAAACCTATAGGGCTGTTAGCAGAGTTGAAGGATTCCTAGTTTTGTTACCACAAGACACCTCAGCCTCTGCCTTCTGCCAACCAATCCACTATCCCAGGTTCATCCCAACAGCTTCCAAGTTTGCCAAGACCATTTCCACACCTGCCTTGTCAACCTCCTAGTCTTTTTACTGTGTTAAATAATATACACTGTTACTTATTGTTATTATGCCTCAGTTGGCCTCAGATTGCTGAGTTTGTTTAAGGCCAAAATCCCCTTACTATATGGGCCTAGTAACTGGTAAAGCCTCCTGCCTTGTAACTCCAGTTTTCAATCTAACAACTTCTCCATTCTCTGATATTTGCAACTTATTCCTCACCCTAACCATGGCCTATGTGACACCTGCCAACAGCTGGTTAACTAGTTTTAGGCCTTACAAAATGTGCTACTACAAAAGGGTTAATTAACCAGTCTATCTTATATATTACTGTTCATGTACTGCCTCAAATTTATGCTTATAGTGGTCCTGAGGGAACTCTTCTGCTTAATTCCCCTTATATTCCAATGACTTCTTCAAAACGTGCTGTTGTATTGGTAGTTCTTTCCTTAGATGGGCTAAGTATAACAGGAACAGTTGCAATTGGCACTGCCGCCCTGGTACGTGGAAACCTGGGTTTATCTAACCTTGTCCAGGAAATTAATGGTGACCTGGAGAATCTGCAATTTGGTATGGACCACCTACACAAGCAGGTAGAATCCTTTGCTGAAGTTGTCCTCCAGAATTGTAGAGACCTAAATTTCCTTCTCCTATACCAAGGGGGACTCTGTGTAACTCTTGGAGAAGCTTGTTGTTTTTATACCAGAAAATCAGGGGTTATTAAAAATACCCTCCAAAAGGTTTGAAAAAATTTAGACAAATGACAAAAAAGAACTTAATAAAGCCTCGATCCAGGCTTTATTTAATTGGAACCCATGGCTAACTACTCTTGTTGCTAGTCTAGTTGGTACTATTTTTGTTCCTACTCTTGTTACTAGCCCTCATACTTCTCCTCAGTCTCCTTATCAAGCCCTGCATAATAAATTGAATTATCCATTTTGTCAAACAACGAATCAGTTCTGTGAAACTTATGTATATGAGACCCAAGAATAATAATATAATTATGACAGATGAATCAATGCATTGAATCATGAACAATTAAAGGGGGGGTAAAATATCTATCTGCAAAACTTGTAATAGCCCACTGAAATAGCTTGCTTGACATAAGTAACTCCATTTTGCAAGAGATCATCCATCTTAGCCTAGAGATGGCCCTCTTATGCAACCTTCTCATAACCATACTGCACACCCACATTCCTGTGTGCCTTGGTGATTGGAAATTCCCGAGTTGCATAAATTGTATAACCATCTATTGTACCATCTACTACCCTTACTAATCATATGGTTTGCCAAGAAGTATCAAACTGTACAGTTTATGAAATGTTTACCTTTAAAAGACCCACTACTCACTCTGTTCACTACCAAGAGTTATTTGGGACAGTAGTCCACTCTCAGTCACAGGCGTCAATAAAAGACTCATAATCTGACCTTCCCTGAATGTTGACATTGTTTCTCACAATCCAGCTATAACAATAAAAGAGAGCTAGTCACTGCTGCATATATCACAGAATGTGGTCATTTATTGAGACACCCAATCAAAGAGGAGAAAGAGTTACTGGAGTACCAATTATGAAGGAGACTCAGTCACTGTGAAACACATCACAGAGGTGGAATTCTTACTAGGGCATAACATATACAAATCTCGGTCACTGGGGAACCTGTAAGACAGAAGGCCTAGTCAGTGTGGTACACATTTTGGAGGAGAACAAATCATTAGGACATCCATTACACATGAAAATCAGTCAATTAGATGACCATTATGGAGGAAAGCCAGTAATTGGGGAATCCATTAGAGAGGAGAACTAGTCACTGTGGCAACAATTATGTAGGAGGGCTAGTCACTGGGCAACCATCACTAGGAAGAACAGTCACAGGAGCACTATTGAGAAGGAAGGTCAGTCACTAGGACAGCAATATGGAGGAGATCCAGTCACTGAGACACAAAAAAAGGCCAGTCACTGGGAAACCAAAGAGGAGGCAAAGTCATTGGGACACCCATTTGGAAGAGGGCCAGGCACTGGACACACAACACAGACTTGGGTTCGTCATTGGGGAACCAATTTTGTGGGATGACCACTTACTAAGACAAATATCATAGATGAGTGCCAGTCATTGAAGTAGTCATTCCATAGGAGGAGCACTCACTGGAGTACATATCAATCACTATGGTGACCACAACAGAGGAAGACCAGTCGCAAAGGCACAGATTAAGATAAGACCTAGTCATAAGGATACTCATCACAGAATAGGGCTTGTCACTGTGGCAACCATTACAAGGGAGGACCAGACACTGTGGCATCAATCATGGAGAAGGGTCAGTCACTGGGACTCACATTACAGATGATGGTCAGTTACTTGATACCCATCACAGTGGAGGGGAGTACCAAGGACATTCATCACAATGGAGGGCTAGTCATTGGGGCATCCATAATTGAGGAAGCTCATTGAGTGGACCAACCATCATAGAGGAGGGCTTGTCCCTGGGGCAAACATTATGGAGGGTTGCCAGTCATTGGGATGTGAATCACAAAGAAATCACAGTGACTGGGACTACCTTTACTAAAGAAAGATCAGTCACTGAGGTAACCAATTTAGAGGCGTCTCAGGCACTCTTGCAACCATCACAGTGGAGAAGAAGTCACTGGGAAACCCATTACAGATGAGAACCAGACACAGGGACACACACAAAACAGAGAAAGGCTATTCACTAGGGCACTGAAAAGAATGAGGGCCTGTCTTTGGGACACCAATCACAGAAGAGGTCAGGTCACTGGGGCACCCATTACAGAGGAGGACCAACAATTTAGGCACAAATCATAGAAAAGGGTAGAGACTGGGACACACATCAGAGAAGTCTCCTCATGGGAGCACCTATCAGAGAGGAGAACCTGTCACTGGTGCAGGCATCAGAAAGGAGAAACTGTCACTGAAGCATGCATCACAAACAAAGACATTCACTGAGGCACACATCACAGAGAATGGTCAGTCACTGGGGCAACCATTAGGATGGGCTTATCACACGGGTTCTAATCACAGAGGAGTTCCAGTAAGTAGGAACCCACCAGAGTGGATGCCTAGTCACTGTGGAATCCATAAAACAGGTATAGAACTCACTGAGATACGCCGTCACAGAGGAAGACCAATTTCTGAGGCACATATCACAAGGGAGGGTTAGACACTGTGTTACCCATCACAGAGGAAAGCCAGTAACTGAGACACTCATAATGAAGGAGGAGCTGCCACTGAAGCAGCCATCACAGAGGATAAGAAGTCACTAAGGCATCTATCACAGAAGAAAGTGAGTTCTGGGCTGCCCAATATAGAGGAAGACCAGTCTCTAGGACTCCCATCTTAGAGGAGGGCCAGTCATGGGGCAGAAACCATGGAGGATGATAAATCACTGGGGCACCCATCACAGAAGACTAATCTCAGGGAAATATCACTTGGGTAACCTGCAAATAGTAGAGAAATTCATTGGGGGCATCCATCACAGTGAGTGGCCAGTAACTGATGTACCCATCAGAGAGAAGGTCAGTCACTGGAAAACCATCACAGATGATGACAGGTCAGTCACCGGGGCACCAATTGCATAGGATAGTCAGTCACTGGAGCATCAATCATCAAGGAGAACCTGTCAACTAATCACCAAACACAGAGGAGAGACAACCACCGAGGCATCTATCACAAAGGAGAGTCAACTTCTGGATCCCCAATCACAGAGGAAGAATGTACCCATCACAGAGGAAGATCACTGAATGGAACAATTGTCACCAAAGATGGCCATTCATTGGGTCACATATCCCAGAGGAAGGCCAGTCACTGGAGCACCCATCTCAGAGAAAGAGCAGACACCAGGGCACCAATGCCTCACAACAAAGGAATAATCACTGAGAAAGTCACACAGAGGAGTGCTTTTGTTGTGGTACTGATAACAGAAGTCAGTGACCCACTGGGACACACATTATGAAGTAGGGCTAGGCAGAAAAGGGTTATTCACTAGGGACCAATTTTGGAGGAGACAGACACTGGAACACCCATCAGAGAGGAGGTATAGTCACTGTGGTATCTATCACAGAGCTGTGCCAGTCACAGAGGCACCCATCACAGCAGAGGGCTCGTCACCAAGAAACACGTCAAATGGAGACTCTGTCACTGAGGAACCCATTAGAAGGAAGGGCAATCACTGTGGCACTGATCTAAAGAGAGAGCCAGTCACTGGATCACCAATCACAAGGAAGCACACCATAGAAGGGGACACCACCACAGCATGCATCACAGAGAAAGTCTAGACATCAGAGTATTCCTCATACTGTAGGACCAGTTTTGGGGACACCCATTAACGAGGAAACCAGTCACTAAGACACCCATCACAGAATAGTTAATGAGACCTCTGGTACAGAGGAGATCCACTCAATGGTGCACCAACTGCAGAGGATGACCAGTTAATAAGTCACCAAATACAGAGAAGGGATAGTCACTGAGACACCTATCACAGAGGAGGGTCAGCCTCTGGGACAACAATTACAGAGCAGGGTCAATCACTTGGGCATCTACCACTGGGAGGGTCAGTTACTAGGGCACCCATCACAGACGTGAATCAGTCACGGGCACACCCCCTCACAGAATAAGGCATTTCACTGATACATTTAACAAGGAAGAAGGCTACTAACTGTGGCATCTACAAAAACTGAGGGTCAGGCAACAGGATACCCAATATAGGAGGAACATGCAATGGAAATCCTTCACAGAGAAGGGCTATTTACTGAGACCATAATTCTAGTGGAGAGTCAATCACTGGGGTACCAATCACAGATAAGGTCCAGTTACTGGGGCACTCATAATGGAGGAAGGTCAGTCACTGGGGCAATCATTATGGAGAATGTCCAGTACTGAGACACCAATTACAAAGGAGGGCCTTTCACTGGAGCACCCATTTCAGAGGAGGACATTCACTGTGCTACTCATCACAAAATGGAGGCAGTATATGGGATACCCATTATAAAGGGTCCCCGTCACCGGGGCAAAATAATTGGAGAGAGGCAATTCCAGGGACACTCATCATTTAAGAGAACCAGTCATTGGATCACACAACTCTGAGGCACAACAGTCATTGAGGAACCTATCATAGAAGAGGGCAAGTCACACTGGTACCTATCACGAGGAGAGTCAATCACCTTGGCACCCATTAGGAGGAGACACAATCAGTGGAACACCCATTACAGTGGAGGACTAGCAACCAGGAATAACCTCACAGAGGAGGCCCAGTAATTGTGGCAACCATTTGAAGGAGGCTCAAACACCAAGACACTGATTTAAAAAAAAACATGGCCATTCACTGGGGCAATCATCACAGTGGAGCGCATCACTGGGGCACACATCACTGAGGAGGTTGAGTCATGTGGACACTGATCACAGAAGAAGCCTAGTCACTGGGACACCCATCATAGCTGAGGGCCAGTCTCTAGGACACTCAACAAAGATGAGACCAGTCTCTGGGAACCCATCATAGATGACATTCAATCACTGGGACACCAATCACAGAGGAAGTTCAGTCACTGGAGCACCAATCAGGGAGGAGGGACAGTCAATATGGCACAAAACAGAGAGGAGAAAGTGTCACCGAACACCCACAACAGAGGAGGACCAGTCATGGGGCACCCATTAGAGAGGAGAGTGAGTTAGTGGGGTATCCATTTTGGAAGAAAGTCATTCACTGTGACACACACTACAGAGATCGATTAGTCACTGGGACATTCATTATAGTGGAGACTCTGTACAGAGACTCCTATTACAGAGGAAAGTCAGTTGCTAGGACAGTCATTATGGAGGAGGACATTCACTGGGGCACACATTATAGATGTATGTAATCAATGGGAACTCATCACAGAATGATTCCCTGGGGCAACCATCATAGAGGAGAGTTAGTCACAGGGCACCCATAGAAGATGAGATGAGTCACATGGACACCCATAACATTGTAGGACTGGTTTCTAGTGCACACAACAAAGAGAAGACCAGTCACTGGGGTACCCATCAAGATGAGTGCCAATCAATGAAGAACAAGAGGAAGGAGCCACTGAGGCACAAAGAAGGGAGTCACTAAGGAATCCTTCATAGGAGAGTTAATCACATGGAGACTCATCACAGAATTTGATGGGTCAATGCAGACCCATTAGAAGAGGGCCAGTCACTGGAGCACAAAGTTATGAAGGAGTACTGGTAAGTGGGAGATCAATCACAGAGGAGTGATTGTCATTATGGGGCACCTCACAACAAAGATCTGTGCAGGTGGGCAGTAATTGCAGACAATAGTCAATCCCTAGGACACCCGTTACAGTTTAGGGCCAGTTATGGGGACACCGATCATAGGCAAGGGTCAGTCACTTGAGCACGTTATTTAGGAGGGTATATCACTGGAACACCCATCACAGAAGAAGGCTAATCACTGAGGAACCCCACAAAGAAGACAGCCAATCACTGGTACACTCATCCCAGAGGAGAAACAGTCACTGGATCATCTTCAAGAAAAGTGAACTATTCAGAGAAGGGCAGTTGCCTGGGCACCTATTACATAGGTGGGCCAGTCACTGGAGCACCCATTATAGAGGAGGCCCAGTCATTTCAGTATGTATTACAGAGGAGAGCCAGTGATTGGAACATCCACCACAGAGGATAGTCTGTCATGGGGGTACCCAACACAGAGAAGAGTCATTTTTGGAGCAAACAACAGGAAGGAAAGTCAGTGACTGAGGCATATATAATAGAAGAGAGTAGGTCACTGAAGCACCAAGCACAAAAGAGGACAAGTAACTGGGAAAATACATTAGGAGGGACTTAGCCACAGGGGCTGCAAACACAGAGTAAGGCCAGTAACTAGGGTAACAACCACAGGTGAGGCAAATTCTGTCTTGTACCCATTAAATAG
>NW_006990941.1:0-1079 GCF_000164805.1 Carlito syrichta | reverse complement strand
AAACATTTTGAACAATCTGTATTGAAATTGTGCACCTGTGATTCATACATCATGGAATTGTAATTGTTCACTGGGAAACTGAAAGTCTTGTGATGGTACATGATTTGTAAAGTGCGTTACACATCAATGAATTTGTACGCCCCCAGCAAGTAATTGTCACACTGCTGGAGATTATAGAAAATGGTATATAAGTTGGAAAAAGTTTGAATAAAATTGGCTTCAGTCTTGGCCAGACTGTTCCCAGAAGAGCTGCCTCCGTGTGGTTTCTTCTCTCCGTTCTGATTCACCGGTGCGGTCCTAACCCCCCCTTGGTCAGTGCAGGTCACTGACACCCAATCACTGAGACACCCATAATGGAGGAAGGTCTCTCACTGTGACTTCTATCACAGAGGAGGGCAGGACACTGAAGCATCCATCATATATGAAGACCAGACACTGGGGTACCAAACAGAGAGGAGGGCCAGTCACTGGGGCATCCATCACAAATGAGGGTCAGTCACTGCGGCACCCATTTTGGATGAAGGCTAGTCACTAGACAACTGTCAAAAAGGTGGGCTAGTCACCAATTATGGAGGAGAGATAGATAGTCACTAAGACAACCATCACATGTAAGGGCCAGTCCCTAGGACTTCAATCACAGATGAGGGCCAGTAAGTTGAGTGCCCATTTCCGATGAGTAAAAGTCACTTAGACACCCATACTGATGGGAGAGTCTGGAAATTCTATCAAAGACATGGACTAGTCATTGGAGCACCCATATGGAGGAGATTTATTCAATACGATTCTGATGGCAGAGGAGAACCTGTCACTCAGGAACTTACTATGGAGAAGGGGCAGTTCACTGGAGCACTTATCACAGAATAAGGCTAATCGTTAGTGCATCCTTCACAGAAAATAGCCTGACACTGGACACCTATCACAGAGGAGAGACAGTCCATGGGGCACGGGTTACAAAGAATAGTCAATCACTGGAGCCATTCAGAAGAGGACCAATTACTGGGACTCCCTTACAGAACAGATGTAGTCACTTAGACACACATAACAAAGAGAGTCTGTCACTTGATCTTCTATTATGGAAG
>NW_006990940.1:0-3127 GCF_000164805.1 Carlito syrichta | reverse complement strand
AATCAAGTCACTAAACTAACAGAACCAATCAAGAAAACACTGAGACTTTTTGTTTAAGTTCAATATCCTTTCAGCTCTGATTTCTAGCTGTCTTCTCAGGTTGATAAATTAGTTCACAGTTAAGGTCAGTTGCCCCTGCCCTGCTGTGAAGGGCGGTACAGATCACCACTCAGTTCACCACTGCCCAGATCACCACTCGGATCTGGTCTGTGTCTGTTTATCAAGTTTGTTTTGGTTTTGTTACCTTGAATCGCCAACAGGTGGTGCTATGTCACCGATTCAGATGATCTTTATCTCAGTTCCTCACCCCAGAGGGGATGCAGCCAGACAGAATCAAGAGATGGGAGTCTGCCTCAAGGCACATGGGAGAAGACCCATGACCTGGAAGGATGTCACAGTGGCAGTAGAGGTGTCAGAGATCTCAGCAGATCTTGCTTGCTGGGGTTTCAAGGTCTGAAGTTATGGATCGCCTCAAGTACAGGTGGCACGATGTGCAATGTCTGCCATGGAGATGGCAGCAGCAGCGGCAGCTATGGCATCTGTGGCTGCAATGGCTGCCCAGATCGCTGTGATGGTACAGAGGTGATGACAGCCAAATTCCATGTGAAGAGCATGCTGCTGCTGATGGGATCTGCAGCCCCCAGGGAGATAGCCAGAATTCTTCTGTGTTCTCCTCTGTGGAGGGTTTCATAGACCAAGATACCCCATCGCCATTTAGCCCCTTTCACCTACTAAACTTCTTTATCTTACTTTAGACAAGTGTTCATTTTCCAGAATTTGTAAAAGTGAAATTGCAAGGCATACAGGCTTATTTCCTTTTTATATTGTACATGGCAAAAAATATCTGTGTATACAGCCATGCACAGTGTGTGTCAGGCACTCCTTGGCCTAAATCATGGGTCATATTCTAATGAATGCATTGACCAACATTATCCTGCTTCTTGGCAATTGGTTTGTTTCCACTCATTTCTTTTACAAATAAAAGTGATACGTAACTTGAAGAACTAGCCAGCTGGTACAAACCCTTTTTTCACCACAAACAATAATGGTGAGAAAGTGATTGTCACCTTCACCAACAAGAACAAAACTGGACAACCTGGAAATTTGTGTGTTTTATTGAATACTTCAGTTAATTAAAAATATATGACACAAACCATATCTGAAACCTTTAGATAGACAAGCCATTGCTGGGAGAAACAGGACCAGACAATCACCTTAGTATTGTATCGTGGACCATAGACACCAGGTTTCATCTGAGATAGGACAAGATTAATTTAGAAATATATTTTGGAAGACTCAAAACCCAGTGTGAAAAGGAAGTTAAAGTTTGAACTTTGTAGTGGTCACATAGTTGTCAAATTCTGATTTTCACTGAAATAGTTTATTCAGGGTTGCTGGAACATGGCAAAATGCACTCCCCACACAAGTAATTATGATTGAAAAAAGGATAATTAGATTTTCTGAAGTGTGTCTATAGCCATGTCCTTTACATTAATAAAGAACCACAAGATGTATCTGTGAGGCATGACACCAAAACCAGTATCCTGGGCCTACAAATGCTGCCCTATAGGAAATGGTAGGTGAAATGAGGTCAACACCGGAGTATATCTTTCAAAATCACAAATGTTGTCTCTCATATGAAGCAACAGTTTCATTCTTCTTAGAAGAGGAGCATAATTGGAGGTAAAGGATAGAATTTAAGGAATACTGGAGAGGTGAGTGAGAAGAACTGACAAAATATACTAGTTATTCCATCCCAGAAGAAGGGGCTGAAATATATAGACCCACATTTCAATGGGAGAAAGAGCAAGGAAACATGAGAGAGCTCACTGAGGCCAAGGGTCATGATTTCTGCCTGAGAATTTGGCTCAGCAAGAAGGTCAGAGAATTACTCATGGTCCATTCTCTCCCTCCACATTAAAATTGTTAAAGTATGAAACTGGAATGCACCTGGGAGTACTGAATCTTATGATCTCCAGTACAATGCAAGGGGAAAGCACAAAACCATAAGGAAATTAAGGCAGAGTATTGAACGGGGGATCTGAACTCTCTTATGCTCATAGCCAGGAGAAATTTCAACATGAACAGCCACTGCAATGAGTTCAAATGTATGCATCAGTAGATTTATGCAAGCTTTCACAGTAAAGTCGTAACAAAAATGTATTCCTACACAGGTAAAATAATACAAAATATCAAACAATAAGGCAAAATCAACCATCAGACACATAATGTATGTTTATTAATATGGGATACAGCAAATAGAATGACACAATGTCATAATGTACAGATGATCAGAATGGATGCATGAAGAAATAGTTATTACACATGTTTAAGCAAAAATGTTAAGTATTAAAAAGGAAACAGAGTCATTCTCAGAAAAAAGAAATATTGGCTGAGAGATGGAAATATCAAACAGGAGTCAAACAGTCCCAATATTCTCTGGAATTTTCCTTCTTGCTTGTTAACTCTCATCAGCATTGTGTCTCACATTATTCATCGCATTGAATTTATATAATTCCTCCTTTTCTTCATTTGTTATTAAAACAAATTTTTGATAAGCTGTGATTAAATTTTAAACATCCATTGTTTATTTTTGAAGGTCACACATACCTCAACAACAAGCATCATTAAAGACAGAAGTATTTAGTTTCTCTTCTAACAACTATCTGCTCTGCATGCTGTTTTTTCTATTTTCCCTTTATTTATTCATGCTCTTGACTGTATACCTTCCTCACACTTTGTAGTACTTATTAATTTTCAGGATCTATTTAGAACCTTTTTATTTATTATTCACAACAATGTAACACAAGTAAAATAGGTAATATTCCATAAAATTTAGGTGATTTCTATAGATCTATAGAAAGTGAGTTCTATATTCTTCCATGAATGACTAGGAAACTCCCAAATCACATATGATAGTAATGCGGCTTTCATTCATATTTTTAAAAAATATATTACCACTCAAGCATTCAGGATTGATTGACAATTGATGTTGTGATGGGGGATTACATTGTGATGTATTTTAAAAGTTCCTATCCATGTTATAGATGAACCATTGGAAAGAAGAATTGCCAGCACACTGGATTGGAATTTTGAGTCCTTAATAGTGTGTGGTCAAGAGTAGGCT